>NC_054492.1:41516008-41816008 GCF_017639515.1 Carcharodon carcharias
ACCGTGTGAAAAAGTTCCTCATCACCTCACAGACAGATCTTGACAGACCTCATGTCCCTTACCTTAAATAAATGCCACCAGATTACTTATTCCTCCACCAAGTTGCTTTCTGATGACCCTATCTATGACCCTCATAATGTTATGAAACTCAATAATGTCACCCCTCAATCTCCTGTGCTCCACGGCAAATATCCCCAGTCTATGTGATGTGTCCTCATAACACCAACTCTCCAGCCCAGCATGCATCCTGGTCAGCGACCTCTGCACTCTCTCCATTCCAATCACATCCCTCCTGTGAAGCGCTGATCACAACTGCACGCAGAACTATAGCTGTGGCCTCAGCAGCATTTTCTGAACCTCCCTGTTCCTACATTCTATTCCTCGGCTAATAAAGGCAAGTATGGCATTTACCTTCTTAAACGCCTTATGTACCTGTCCCGCTACCTTAACAGGCCTGTCAACATGCACAGCAAAGTCCCTCTGATCCTCCTTACTTTCCACAGTCCTACCATTCCTCGTGTATTCCTGTACCTTGTTTGTCCTGCCCAAGTGCACCACCTCACACTTATCCACATAACATTCCATGTGGCATTCCTTAGGCCATCTGACCAGCCTGTCTGTATCTGCCTGTAATGTTTGGGCCTCCTCCTGACTATCTGCCACCCCACCAATGTTCATCTCCTTAGGTTCTGGAAAGTTGAGCACATAATGAGCCGGGGGGGAAAGGGATGAAGTGTGTCATTGTGCGGACGCTAACTGATCCACTGTCCTTGTTGTTATTTTCAGCATCACCAGAGGCTTGTGACCAGGCTCCATTACAAATGCCCCTCTCACACCTGAGGGCCCTCAACTGTTAGCTGCATCACACTGTTTCTGCCAGGCAGACACCAACGCAGATACTAGTACATTGGTGGGAATTGCAACATTGGCTAGTATCCTGGGGCACAGTGGAGAGGGCACTTCACAATCGCTGGAGGAAATGGCAGAGACAAACAGTGCCGATGGCGCCAGCAGCCGGAGGACTACGAGGGACCAGGCACATGCTGAGTCGGGGCGTGATGAGGTGCCTCTGGAGTTGTCCGTGACGCAGCAGCTGCAGGAAATGTGGCCGGGTATGCAGGAGCACCAGGGAGTGTTGCGTGAGACTATGCTTCGCTTGGTGTCCGTGGTGGAGGAGTCCATGTGGAGCATGAGTGATGCCATGAACCTCATGTCAGAGCGTCAGATTCCTCCATGGGGAGAGTGGCGACTCTCCTGGAGAGGGTCTTCCAGCAGAACAACCAGCTTCTCCTGGGGTTATGCTCGGACCTGCAAGCCCAGTGCAGTGCCAGTGGCCATAGCTGGTCATTGGCAATGTGGGAGATGGACTGGGCACCAAGTTTCCCGGTTCGGTGCCCATCCATCTACGGTGAGTAGGGAAGTCCGAACCAACCTCATGTAGGCGCAGCAGCTGCCTGTCGTCTCTGCGGGCTCCTCTCAGGGCGCTCTGGATGAGGGCAGCAGCTCCTCCGCCCCTCTGCCAGTGACCGTTGCATCCACTGAGGCTGCCGCAACTG
Organism: Carcharodon carcharias; assembly: GCF_017639515.1. NCBI lineage: Eukaryota > Metazoa > Chordata > Chondrichthyes > Lamniformes > Lamnidae > Carcharodon > Carcharodon carcharias. The sequence continues at coordinate 41,517,565 of NC_054492.1, forward strand.
GAGAGATGCCAGATGTGGCACTGGCCACTCCCTCCCAGGCGGGGCCAGCACAGGCTCCACGGGCCAGAGGACATCAAGGTCAACAGGACAGCAGAGTCAGCAGGCTGGCTCAGAAGCCACTCCGAGCAATGGGGCGGCACCTAGACGTAGCACCCGTAAACGTAAGCATAAGACCCGTTAGGCACAACACGGGGTTTCTCACTGGTGCTTTTGTGTTGGCCCGAGATTAGGGAATTATTATTTCTTGCTGTTGTAAAAATGTTTTGCTTTCATTTTGTTGGACCATATGATGGATGAAATTAAATCCAGATGTGTTACCATGGCTGAGGGTGGCTCCTTTGCTGCATTTGTATGTTTTACAGACATATCATGAGTGTTTGAGTGGACATTGAGGTTTATGTCCAAAGCCCTTAGTTGCAGCTGATGAAATGGCAGATGTAGCATTTAAGTGCCGCGTATGGAAGTGCCAGGCAATGCTGCTCCTCCTGATCCATTTGTGTGGAGCTAGCTGAAGGTTCGTTGGATTAAAGTCTCCTGGGTGTCCCTACCTCCTTGGTGTAGCCCCGGGTCAGCATTCAGCCCCTCATCATTGACCTGTGCTTCTTCATCCTCTGAATCAGTGCTGGACTCATCATGTGCAGCTGCATCCCCTGTGTTGACATCTTCATCATCCGCTGCGTCCCCCCCTTTCCTGTGCAAGATTGTGCAGGGCACAGCATGCTACCACTATCACCAAGACATGATCTGGGGGGGTACTGGAGTGCACCACCTGAGCAGTCCAGGCATTGGAAGCGTATCTTGAGAAGACCGATGGTTCTCTCCACCACAGCCCTTGTGGAACCGTGGCTCCTATTGTACCGCTGCTCAGCTTCTGTTCTTGATGGTGGAGAGGCGTCATGAGCCACCTTCTGAGGGGATAGCCCTTGTCACCCAGCAGCCATCCATCCAGCCGGGCTGGAGCACTGAAGAGCCCCAGCACCTGGGAGTGTCTGAGGATGTAGGTGTCGTGGGAGCTGCCTGGGTACCTTGCACAGACTTGTAGAATCAGCATCCTGTGGTCACACACTATCTGCATGTTCATGGAGTGGAAGCCCTTCCTGTTGACGAAGGCACCGGGCTCACCTGCTGGCGCCTTGATGGCCACATGTGTACAGTCTATAGCACCCTGGACACGGGGGAAGCCAGCAATGGCCGCGAAGCCTCTGGCTCGCTGTGCCTGACTTGCCTGGTCGCAGTGGAAGTGGATGAAGGTCAATGCCCGTCTGAACAGAGCGTCTGTGACCTGCTTGACACAAGTGTGGACAGCTGATTGGGAGACACCGCAAAGATCACCCACCGAGCCCTGGAAGGAGCCAGAGGCATAGACATGGAGGGCAACTGTGACCTTCAGAGCCGCTGGCATGGGGTGTCCGCCCACACAGTTAGGGGAGATCTCAGGGCCAATCTGACAGATAAAGCTGACTGTCTCCCTTGACAGTCGGAGTCTCCTTCAGCACTACACCTCAGTCATATTGAGGTAGCTGCTTTGCCGCCTGTATATCCTGAGAGCAGATTAGTGGCAACTTCTGCAGCCCCTTCCACCTTGGACAACCTCTTGGCCCTGTGCCCCTTGTGCTGGCGCCTGTCCTCCCAAAAGTGGCTCCCATGGAGGCCGATTGTCCACTCCTGGCCTCCTCCTCATTCTAGCCCTCCCTTCCTCCCCAGAGGAGCTGTCTCCATGTCAGAACCCATACTCAGGATAAAGGGAGGTCTCCAGAAAGCTGCAGGCCCGATAAAGATTCCTGACTTCACAGTGCTGAGCTGAAGCTTCAAAGTACAGAGAAAGCTGCTGGAAGTCGTTCTGAGCTGCTACAGATCACACAGGCAAGTTTAAAAAACTTTCTGCAATAAATATTCACAGACCAGACTGACAACCCCACTGAGCCCACTATCCCGCCCTTGGATGAGTTTTATTAAAAAGTCACTTACCCGCCTGCCCATTGCGCCCATGTGCTGAGCCTGAATTGCCGGTTTAAGAGCCTTAACCACCCCGTTAATTAATGGTGGGTGCGCGTCTCACTTCATCGTGCGTCCGCCCAACGAAATTTCACAATGGCGCACGGTGACGGGCTGCTCACCTGAAGTCACCGTGCGTTATTTTACACACTGCCTTGTGGGGCCCCCTGTACGTCACCCAGAAAATTCTGCCCCAGGTGTCAGAAATAGGGGGAGTTAGAGTCTTAAAAAAAAAAGGTAACAAAATATACGGTTAAGTGTCCTTTGGCTGTCCTTGAGGCATAGATTTTAGATGCTGTGGTCAATTTAGGTTAGCTGGTTTCTTGGATGTGGTCAGATGTAGAAGATGTTGCAATTATTACAAGTTCTTGGTTCGCTGGTTGGCTTCTGGTAGAGTTAGCTTCTCAAACTGGGTGACAAGCTTATTCCAAAAAAGAGAGAGAACGGCCTTCAGCCTGTTTCCTCTGCTGAAGATTTTCTTCACACCGATTATGTCACTTGCAATCTCTCCAAAGTGGCTGCCTGCCTTGCCTTGTTTCAATATCCAGTACTTTGCGTTTTTAATGTCTCTTCCTCAGACAGTTATGAATTTCATTGGGTGCCTGGATTACAGGAAATATCTCTCTCTTGACATTCCTCCGAGTGGGATTTGTTTGTTTCTCATCTTCGCCTTGGAATGTGGGTTTGCATTGTCACACAGTTTGCTCTGTCTCAGTTCAGATTGCAAGATTTCCAGTCAGTTGAAAGTTGAAAATCATATTTTCAAAACTAAAGGGGCATAGCCTCGTGACACCTGTCCATCCCAAAAAACAAAGTTGACACTCATTTCATTGCTAGGTATAAAAACACAAAACAAAAAACAATAACTCATTCACTTCCATTCACACCCTAAACCTTGTTCTGGATTCTCCCATCAGTTCTAACTGGATCCCTAAGTTCTGGAGAGGATGTCCACAATCACATTCGATTTCCCTACAATGTGGATGATTTTTAGGTGATATGGTTGGAGAAACAAACTCCAGAAGAATAGCCTTGGCATTCTAAGTTTTGAATTTCTCCACAAGGGTAATATATCTGGAGTTTCTTTTTCTACCGTGGAATACCATTTCTGATGTTTGTTCAGTTTTTTTGAAGTACCCCCCGATTGGTCTCTCTATTTGCAATTTATCCTCTTAGAGGAGGACAGGCCCTATCCTGAGGTCACTAGCATCGATGGCTACTTTAAATACTTGATTAAAGTCGGGATCTTCTAGCACTGGTTCGTTTATTAAAATGGCATTCAGTTTCTTGAAAACTGTCTGGCATTTCTCGGTCCATATTACTTTTGTTTTCTCTGTAGTGGGTTTGTCAGTGGGCCAGCTACAGTGCTGAAATTTGGGACAAACTTGTGGTAGAACCCATACATTGTGGGGATGGGAAACTGGACTACCGCTTGTACCTTTGCAGCTCTGGGCAGTACTTGTCCTTGACCACCCATGTGTCCTAGGTAGGTCACCCAAGCCTTAGTGAACTCTCTTTTTGTGAGATTGACCACAAGGTCAGCTAACTGTATTTTCTGGAAGAGGGTTTCCAGTTCCTTCAAGAGAGTTTCCCAGGTGTCACTGTACATTAGGAAGTCATCTAGGTGCACTATACAATTGGATAAGCCCGCCACTACCTGGTTCATCAGCCTTTGTAAGGCTGCTGGGGCATTTCGGAGTCCAAATGGCATGATTCAACAATGGTATAACCCATCCAGAATCACGAAGATGGACATTTTCTTCGTATGGGTGGTCAAGGGAACATGCCAGTATCTCTTGAGTAAAGTTATCTTTGTAAGGTAGGCTGCATTACCTATTCTATGTATACAGTTTCCAGGCACGGAATTGGGTAGAATTCAGCGCTGGTATCAGGTAGGAGTCAGCATTGGTCACTGCATTACCCTTTTGGTAGTCAACGCAGAGCCTTGTGGAGCCATCCGGCTTGGACACGAGCACAACGGGGAGCTCCAGCTGTTGCTAGGCTCTATTAGTTGGTGCTCCAGCATGTAGTTAATCTCCTCCCAAACCTGGGCCAGCTTTTCTGGACCTAGATGGTAGGGATGTTGCCTTATGAGAGGGGCCTCTCCCCCACCTACATCACATAGAGCTAAAGTAGTGCAGCCTGGCTTGTCTCTACAGATGTTTTTAAATGCAGTGAGCAGACTTATCAAGTCTCCTTGCTATTCTGTATTTAGGTGGGTGAATATGGTGTCCAATTTCACTAGAAATTCTGTTTTAGCTTGCTGGACAATAGGGGCTTCAATGTGGGCCTCACCCATGTCTTCCTCCAATTCATCCTCACTGTTCCTCTCAACCAGGTCTGTTGTTAATGGACAGTTCATTACCTGATTGTTTTCTTCGTGGCTGTGATATTGTTTTATCATGCTGTCACGACACAGTCTTTGCTTTTCCCTGCAGCCTGCAGTGTCTGTGGCAGCCATTGTTTCACTATCCAGTACTTTGCATTTTTAATGTCTCTTCCTTAGACAGTTACGAATTTCAATGGGTGTCTGAACTATAGGAAATGCCTCTCTCTTCACACTCCCCTGAGGGTAACTTGTTTCTTTCTCATCTTCACCTCAGAATGTGACCTTGCATTTTTAAGCAGTTTGCTCTATTTAAGTTCGGATTGCAAAGTTTCCAGTTAGTTGAAAGTTGAAAAATCATATTGTCAAAAATAAAGAGGCCTAGCCTCATGAAAATATATTTAAAGCTGAGTTAGATTTTTGATCTATAAGGGCCTCAAGAGTTATGGGCGGACATGTAGGGAAGTGAGTTAAGGCCACAATCAGATCCAGCCATGAATGGCAGAGCAGGCTCGATGGGCTAAATGGTCTACTTCTATTTCATATGTTCTTATGAGTGCTAGAAATATGTCCTTTTGATGCTTCTTAAACAGAAAGTGGTCCTTATTCCTTGATTTTACTATGGACCACAGTCTACATGTTGAGAGTTGCAATTCAAAGTTAAAATTGGTGGGCTGACAGCAGAGGCACTGATATCTAATGTGCTCATCTGTTCAAACCATATGTTGAGTTAATTTGTTGAAAATTAATAGAAAACAATAGACATAAAATCATATAGGTAAGCACAACTTTCAGAAAAAAAAAATCACATTGCTTAATATATATATCTCAGATAAAACAAAAATCCTGCAGTGCTAATGATTGAAAATCAGGAATGGCCGGTTTCCAGTTCAGAAGTTTGAGCAAATGCTCGCTTGTAAATGAGATGCTTCATCTGCACTAAGCAGATAATCTAATTTAATGTCTTAATTTCCATCTGGACCCTGCAGAGCAGGGGTTCTATTAACATAGTTTATTGTAAATGCGATAGCCACTTCCGGTGGGGATAGTCATACATCACAAGGACAAACTCTAGACAAGTCACAACATTACAAAAACTGCTGCATTTTCAATATTGTATTCTCTTTCATTGAAAAGTTCTGTTGATCGGTAAATATGATGCAGTCCTTTTATTGTAAAATTGTATAATTCAATACATTTTCAAACATCATGAAAAAGTCAGCAAATTCATTGTCCTCTGATGCTTGTGCACCAGGTAGAAAATTAGAATTTGGAGTATACTTAATTGAACATCTGTGATACAATTATTAATAGTAAGTCATTTTGGTCATGGAAGATTAACTTATTGCTGTGAGTTACATGGATATCAAGAATTACTCGCTGCTTCTGAAACACAGTCATTAGAACCATTATCCCTACCATACAAATACATATGTCCATCCCAGTATTCAGCTCAATCTGCTTCCCCGACTGCTCGTGAGAGATCCATACCTTTCCCTCCATCACACAGGCTGCTGCTCCCCATCCGCCTCATACTTGCAATAAGACAAAATGTACTGTTCGCAGTGGGACCTACTGTAGTATTCTGAACATCTGTCAAATAAATACACTGCTGGAGCTGGTATTCAGAACTCATTGCCCTGTTGCTTTAGAACTCTTATAAGAGAGCAACGTCAGGGCCAGAATGTTACCATCAGCACGTGGGGGCGGGCCTGACACGCTGACGCGTAACGTGAGGCGAGATGACATCAAGCATGTGTCCCAATGTCATCGCACGACATTGATATTGCCTCTGTCAGGCACGCGCTGGAAGTGGTTGCCCGCCTGCCGAACTGTCAAAGGCCTATTAAGGCCATTAAGAAAGTAATTTACATCATTAACAACACTGCCCGTCCAACCTTAAAGTTGGCGGGGAGGTGAAGAGCCCAGGTGGCCTTCGCATTTTCTAGGAAACCTCATCCACGGGCGGGATGAAGCTTCCTGAACGTTTTATAAAATTAGTAAATAAACTCGACAAACATGTCTCAGCTCATGTAACACTATCACATGAGAGGACATGTTTAAATAATTTTTTACTTGAGTTTTAAAAACTTTTATTGTCTATTCAATCTCCCTGAGGCAGCTCCACACCTCAGAGATTGCTGTGCTCTTGCGCATGCACGCGAGAAAGAGCGCAGGCCCTGACTCTCTCACCGACCCCCCCCCCCCCCCACCCCCACCCCCCACCTGCACTGGTAGCAATGAGCACTATGGAACACGTATTATGCTGGGTGGGCTTTAGTTGGCCCGCCCATGTAAAATGGCGGCGCACAGCCGATCGCAGGTGGCGATTGGCTCCGCGCCTGCCCCCACCTGACACAAGGAAGATTCAGATTCAGCCCCAGGAGTTTGGTTGTTGGGGGGGGGCAGTGGGGAGGTGGGGTCAGGATAAAGAGGGTAAGGGTCAGGAGAATGAAAGTAGATGAGACATTTTTAACTATATTGAGGGAGGTTTTATATAACAAGATGAATTAGATGGTTTCAGGGATTATGAGATAGAACTCCTACATCTCTATGAGACATGGAGACAGTAGAAGGAGCTCAGAGGGACAGAGAAGACAGAAGACCATCAAGGTATATAGTTGGTTACCATTTGCCCCCGGTACTCCTACGGTCCCATGTTCACCTTTCTCCATAATAACTGAGGCAAAAAATACTGACTAAACATTTGTGCCATATTTGTCTCCCCTTGTGAAACAGGGCCCTGTTCATTAATCACATTCAAAGGGCAGTGAGACATATAAGCTGGATAATGCATCATTCCTCTTTTAAGGTTCAGCTTCTACCTTAAGTGTAACAGTTGTAACCAAAGTGTGACCTTGCAATTAAATGTGTCTCTGATTTGTGTGTTCAGATTTTGTCAGGGGCTACTTCTTAAATTCTTCCATGGGATGTGGGGCATCGCTGGCTAGGTCAGCATGTAATACCCATCCCTAATTGCCCTCAAGGAGGAAGTTGTGAGGCACCTTCTTGAGCTGCTGCAGAACTTGTGATGTAAGTACATGCACAGTGCTGTTAGGAAGGGAGTTCCAGGATTTTGATGCAGCAACAATGAAGGAACAGCAAAATATTTCCCAATCAGGATGGCGTGTGGCTTGGAGGGCAACTTGCTGATGCATCTACTGCCCTTGTCCTGCAAGATGGTAGAGGTGGTGGGTTTGGAAGGTGCGGTTGAAGAAGCCTTGATGAGTTGCTGCAGAGAATCTTATGGACGGCACACACTGCTGCTACTGTGCTGATGGTGGAGGGAGTGAATGTTTAAGGTGGTGGATGGGCTGCCAATCAAATGGGCTGCTGGATGGTGTCAGGTTTCTTGACTGTTGAAGCTGCACTTAGCCAGGCAAGCAGAGAGTATTCCATCACACTCCTGAATTGGGCCTTGTAGATGGAGGACAGGTTTTAGGGAGTCAGGTGGTGAGTTATGGTTGAGTTTTGCAGATGTCTGAAAAATACTACAGGGGTTAATTCTTCTCCACATATTGTGATAGATTAACCAAGTAGTGGAGAACCTTCCTTTTAAATTGAAAATATATAACTAGAAAAGTTGATTTTTAGTTTTGATTTTAGATTTTCAGACAACTACCATCAGGTTAACCTGCCTACTGAATTATAACATTGTGATAAAAGGACCAATTTTGTGCTCCTAATCATCTGATTCTGGGAAATTCCAAAGCAGAAGTAGGTGGTCAGGCTGGGAGATGTTCTGCTTGTCCAGCATGGATTGCCACCATTTCCAGAATTTTCTGAGCGAAATGACAGCAGGCATTGAATATTTCCAAGCAAATGTGTGCGACTTTATTCCAAATGATAAATTGTGAGGAGAAAATATCAAATACTGCATTTCCCATCCTTGACCCCATAGCATTAGTGGAACTAAGAATGTGAGTGCATTCCATAATTGCACAATTCCTTTGGAAGATGGACAGGACTAAATTAACTATAATCACTCTACCCTACAAACTTAAGAAAAAATAATTTTCCCTTCAACTTCCAGAGGCTGCCAGCCGACCCCACAGATACCTGAAACCTACGCTAGCAATTTTCCACTTTCCATCCCCAGAGCTAATGCAGGCAGCAATCCCTGGTCCCAAATTATTTAAATAAGGTTAACTCGGGAAAGTCAGCCAACATCAACAATATTAGAGATAAAAACAAAAACACTGCGGATGCTGGAAATCCAAAACAAAAACAGAATTACCTGGAAAAACTCAGCAGGTCTGGCAGCATCAGCGGAGAAGAAAAGAGTTGACGAAACATCAACTCTTTTCTTCTCCGCCGATGCTGCCAGACCTGCTGAGTTTTTCCAGGTAATTCTGTTTTTGTTATCAACAATATTAGGCCTGTCTCATCAATATTGCAGTGTGATTCCAGCTATGTGCTAAATCCCATGCAACATATTCTCCTAGTGGTATCCTTACCAAAATATTTCTAACCACAAAGTGTCCATGATTTAAGAATTGTTGAACCGATTTCAATACCACTGCCAAAGCTACAGATGTATTTTCTCAACAGTATGTTCCTTTGTATAATAAGTTAAATTGATCTATTTTCTCCCCTTCGCCCATCCCTACTGAGCCGCGCACATCCAAGGCATTAATAGTGCTACTCCTGGCCTAAGGGTCATACGACTTGCTTGGTGAAAACTCCATAGGGTAGTACTTGCCTTCTGTGCAGAACAGATGAGAGGGGATTTTCAACAGACTGGGGGATCAAACTTGTGCCCAACCATCCTGCAGCATCATTACATTCCTGACAGCTACAGTGCAACCCCTGCAAAGTTCTAAAATATTGGATGCTCTTTTCATAAAAGTTTTAATAGATAGAACTAACAGATGAGTAGAGCCTATACTAATAGAAGTGAAGAAAAAAAGGTCACTGCTGGAAATCTAAGTATAGGACGAATCTTCCAACATTAGCTTGAGAGTAAAAGGGGAAGTTGCAGACTTGGTGCCTGTGGCCCTGATTTTCCTTATGATCGGGCAGGAGCGTAGAACAGGTAATCAATTCACTAGCACCAGTTTTACGCCTCTCATCCAAGTTGACTATTTCTCCTATATGCAAAGTGCTAAAAATATAGAAGAACTGAGTCAGCATCTGTAAACAGAAAGGTAGAATCTTTGCAGGTGATGCACACATGGTCAGATCTGCCATACTGCAATGCATTTGATAACACATGAATAGTGTAGGTTGTATTAATAATTATAAGTCTCTTGATAACCTTTACAAGATGGGAAGGATTTTTTTTTTAAAAGCAAGCTTCAGTCTTCAGATACTGCGCCTTTGGTTATTTGTAGTCGAATGAGGCCAATGGAGTCCAGAAGGTAAATTGTACATGGTAGGTGGAGGAAAGGAGTGCAATGGGTTGAATTTTTAAAAAAATCATTCATGGGATGTAAGCATCACTGTGAAGTTCTAAAATTATTAAAATGAATAGCCTGTCTTTAAAGATGACAAAATAACAGAGGCTTCTGAAATTTTGTATCAGTAGCAGTGTAACAATAAACTTCAGTTTTGGATGTAGATACTTTGTCTTTGAATAAACTTACTTTGGTCATATACATCTTTGCGCATGTTAGCAAAGATCTGTCCTGATGCTCCATCCCTGGCAGAAGAGGTGACGTTCTCCACATTCTGTGTGTTCATGTAAGATGGATCATCAAAAAGATCAGATCTGCTGGTGGCTTTGATTGGCAGAATGTTACTATTGGTCTGTGGAAATCTAGTCCACGAATTGCCTGAAATATTAATTATGTAGGATCTTTACATCATAAAATCTTTAAAGTTATGCTTTGACAAACAAAGTAAACTTGGATACTGCATTTTTGAGTTCCAAACAGTAAGGTTAAAGCAATTCTGAATTCAAGTCAGCTGTTTATATGCAGACAAATTAGTGTCCCTGATAAATATACTTGGCATAAAACATTTCTGTTCCTGGAAAACCTCTGTCCAGAACAATGCCAGAGGAGATATTCTTGTATATTTTAAAACAAAAATTGTGTGTCTTGTGTGTACCTATTTCCATCACATCTCAAACAATAAATCAAACTTAGGAGTTTGGAACACGCTCATGATTAAGTAGCCACCAGAAATGAAAACTACCAGTCACAAAATGTTCTAAAATTAAATAAAGGTAGTAAGCAAACCATCAATAATAAAGAGCAGAGGAAGAAATAATAAAAAGGACAAAGCAGTACAAAAAGAATTATTAACTTTAGCAACTCTGCAGCAGTGTGTGTGTATATAAAGTGTCTTGAACAGCTTTCTGCACTGGTGGCCTGTATCCTGCTCAGAAGCTTAGCATACAAGTAAATGGTGCTTTCTAGAGCTATTGCCAGTTGAAGAGACTTAAAGTATCAGACCAATATCCTCAGGATTTTGTATATGATTTAAGAGTATTTATAAAACAAGCCTGGATTTGCTGCTTATTTTACCACACAGATTGCGTTGGCTCACCATCACCTTTGAGGTCAATTAGAGATGGACAATTAATGCTGGCCTTGCTCTCCCTCCTGTCCATAAATGGAAATGTTTAAGACTCAGTGCCAAAACCTCTAGGGAAGTCATTATTACAAGTGCAGGTAACTGAAATTGTGCTTTAAGGATAAAGCATCAAAAGCAACAAAAAGCATAAACATTGGAACTTTATCTAAGCTAACAATGGTTAACAATGAAAATTGCCATATTCAAACGCAGCAGTGCGACAAATAAAACTTTAAAATCATTCAACTTTTTAAACTTCATGAGTATGTTGTAATTTATTTTTTTTCAGGTGAGCAGCTGAATTTCCTTTACTTATGTTTCAAATTGAGGGGGAGAATGGACTGAAGAAAAGAGAGGAGCAACAACTGAATACTAATGAAACGTGGATGCTGAGATCGATGTGTGGCGTGACGAGAAAGGACAACACCAGGAACCAGTACATCAGGGGTTCAGTGATGATTGTGGGTGCATCAAAGAAAGTAGTTGAGAAGAGACTGAAATGGTATCATTTGTTGTGGAGAGGAAGAGGAATGTGTTGAGGCGAGTGATAGAGATGGGACTGCCCCGAAGGAGGCGAATAGGAAGACTCAAGACCAGATGTAAAGATGCAATTGTGAGAGACTTAAGTGCAGCAGGATTGGAAAAGGCATGGGTGACTGACAGGAAGAGATGGAGAAGGGTCATCAACCAGCATTGTGGCGACCCCAAGTAAAATGGGAGAAGCCTAGAGAAAGAGAGATAATCGAAGACAGGTTGGTCAACAATTTATGTCAATTTATTCCTTCATGGACATGGGTGTCGCTGGCCAGGCTAACATTTGTTGTCCGTCCCCAAGATGGATGTGGGAGGAATGGGTTTCAGTTCATGGGGCACTAGCATCAGTACTGGGGTAGAAGGGAGCTGTTCCGGTGGGATGGGCTTCACTTGAATCATGCCTGGACCTGTGTCCTGGTGATTCAAATAATTAGGGCTGTAGAGAGGGCTTTAAGCTAAATAGAGGGGATAGGGTTCTGGAGAGGGGATAAGTAGGCTTACAAAGCAAAGGCATATGGTGGCGTTGCAGGGCAGTCACTTAGGTAATGATACCCAGAGTGTGACAGGAAAGGACAGAGTGTACAAACATTAAAAAAAAACAGCAAATAGGGTCAAAGTGGGGAAAATGGTAAAAAAGCTAAATTAATGGCTCTTTACTTAAATGTACATAGTATTTGGAATGAAATAAATGAATTAACGACAGAAATAGAGATTAATGGGTATGATCTTATAGCCATTACGGAGACATGGTTACAAAGAGATCAAAATTGGGAACTAAATATTTGGGGATGTGACTTTTCGAAAGGACATGCAGGAAGGAAAGGGTGGTGGGGTAGCTTTGTTAGAATGAGATGGAGTAAGCACGATAGCAAGAAATGATCTTGGATCAGAAGATGTAGAATCCATACGGGTGGAGGTAAGAAATAACAAGGGGAAGAAGACACTAGTGGGAGTAGTCTATAGGCCCCCGAACAATAGCTATGCTATCGCTCAGAGAATAAATCAAGAAATAACGAGGGCATGTGAAAAAGGCAGTATATTAATCATGGGAATTTAATCTCCAAGTAGATTGGGAAAATCAAACTGGCAGAGGTAGCCATGAGCATGAATTCAGAGTGTTTTCGGGACAGTTTCCTAGAACAATATGCTGTGAATCCAACCAGGGATCAAGCTATTTTGGATCTGGTAATGTGTAATGAGGCAGGTTCAATAAATTATCGCAGAGTAAAAGATCCCCTAGGAAACAATGACCGTAACACGGTAGAATTTAGCATTCAGTTTGAGAGTGAGAAACTTAGTTCAGAAACAACTGTGCTAAACTTAAATAGGGGTAATGACAAAGGAATGAGGGCAGAGTTGACTGGAGTGGACTGGGAAAGGAGTTTAGCAGAAAAGACAGTGGATGAACAATGGCAGATATTTAAGAAAATACTTTATGACTCACAACAAAGATATATCCCAGTGAGAAAGAAGGATTGTAGGAAGGGGATAAACCATTCAAGAAAACACATACAATGTGACAAAGATTAGTGATAAACCAGAGGATTGGGAAACTTTTAAAAACCAATAGAAGATGACCCAAAGAAAAATAAAGAGGGAGAAAATAAACTTTGAGGGTAAACTAGCAAGTAATATAAAAATGGGCAGTAAGAGCTTCTTTAAATATATAAAAAAGAGAGAGGCCAAAGTCAATGTAGGCCCTTTCAAGAATGAGGCTGGGGAAATAATGGGGAAGCAGGAAATGGCAGAGGAGTTGAATAAATACTTTGCATCAGTCTTCATGGTAGAAGACACTAATAGCATATCAAAAATACTAAATAATCATGGGGCAAAAGTTGGGGGGGGAAATAAATATAATAACTATTGCTAGAGAAAAAGTACTTGGGAAACTAATGGGGCTAAAGGCCAATAAGTCACCCAGCTCTGAGGGTTGCATCCTAGGATATTAAAGGAAATAGCTGCAGAGATAGTGGATGCACTGGTAGTAATCTTCCAAGAATCTAGATTCTGGATAAGTCCCAGAGAATTGGAGAACGGCCAATGTAACACCCTTATTCAAAAAAGGGAGGGAGACAAAAGAACAGGTAACAATAGGCCAGTTAGCTTAATATCTGTAATTGGGAAAATGTTGGAGTCTATTATAAAGGATGTAATAGCAGAGCATTTAGAAATACATAATCTAATCAAGCAGAGTCAGCATGGCTTCATGAAGGGGAAATCATGCCTGACAAATTTATTAGAATTCTTTGAGATGGTAACAAGCAGGATAGATAAAGGGGAAACCAGCAGATGTAATATATTTGGATTTCCAAAAGGCTTTTGATAAGGTATCTTAAGGCTAATTAATAAGATAAGAGCCCATGGTGTTGGGAACAGTATATTAGCATGGGTAGAGGACTGGCTAACTAATAGAAGACGGAGGCCAGAATTTTGAGGTCGGTGTACAGGGGTAGGACCAGCACACCGACAGGTAAAATAATGTGCAGCAACATTGGGCATGCGTCCTGACATCAGCGTGTGTCATTTAGATATTACATTCGGCGGGCGTGCGTGCGCTGGAGGCAGCTGCGCACCCACCAAACTGTCAAAGGCCTATTAAGGCCATTAAAAAAACAATTAAAGTAATTGTCAACGTTGCCCATCCAACTTTAAGGTTGGCGGGCAGGCTAAGAGCCCAAGCAGCCTTGGCACTTGTCAGGAATCCTCATCCATGGGCAGGATGTAGTTTCCTGAAGGTTTTATTACGTAAATAAATAATTTTTGCTCAGGTCATAAACATAACCCAGCTCATGTGACACTGTCACAACGGGACATGAATAAATAATTTTTAACTTGATTATTTTTGACCTTTTATTATGCACATAATCTCCCCGAGGCAGGTCCATGCCTCGGAGATTTCTGCGCACCTTTGCACGCATGTGTGAAAGAGTGCAGGCCCCGACTCTCCCTCCTCCCCCCACCTACACAGGTAGCACTGAGCACTACCAGCCAGGCGTCATGCTGGGCAGGCCTTAATTGGCCCGCCCACGTAAAATGGCGGTGCAGAGCCGAATGCAGGCAGTGATCGGTTCAGCGCCTGCTCCCAATCAACCTGCCCGACATTCAGAAAATTCTCCCCAGAGAGTTGGGATACAGGGATCATTTCCAGGATGGCAACCTGTAACTAGTGGAGTGCCACAGGGATCAGTGCTGGGGCCACAATTATTTACAATATATATTACTGACTTGGATGAGGGAAGTGAATGTACTATCGCCAAGTTTGCGGATGACTCAAAAATAGGTGGGAAGGCAAGTGGTTAGGATCACACACAGAATCTACAGAGGGATATAGACAGGTTAAGTGGTGGGCAAAAACGTGGCAGATGGAATATAATGTGGGAACGTGCAAGGTTACACACTTTGGCAGGAAGAATAGAGGAGCTGAATATTATTTTAATGAGAAAGACTGAAGAAAGCTGCAGCACAGAGGGATTTAGGGGTCCTGATGCATGAATCCCAAAAAGCTAGCATACAAGTCCAGCAGGTAATAGGTAAGGCAAGTGGAATGTTGGCCTTTATTTCAAAGGGAATGGAGTATAAAAATAGGGAAGTCTTGCTAAACTATACAAGGCACTAGTTAGACCACACCTAGAATACTGCGAACAGTTTTGGTCCCCTTATCTAAGGGGAGATTATTGGAGGCAGTCCAGAGAAGGTTCACTTAGTTGATCCTGGGAATGGAGGGATTTTCTTATGAGGAGAGGTTGAGTAGGTTGGGCTTGTACTTGTTGGAGTTTAGAACAATGAGAGGTGACCTTTTGAAATATATAAGATTCTTAGGGGGCTTGACAGGGTAGATGCTGAGAGGTTGTTTCCCCTTGTGGGAGAGTCTAGGACCAGAGGGGATAATCTCAGAGTAAGGGGACACCCATTTAAGACAGAGATGAGGAGGAATTTCTTTTCTCAGAGGGTAGTCAATCTGTGGAATTCTTTACCGCAGAGGGCTGTAGAAGCTGGGTCGTTAAGTATAATCAAGGCTGAGATAGACAGATTTTTAATCAGTAAGGGAATCAAAGGTTACGGGGAAAGGCAGGAAAGTGAAGTTGAGGATTATCAAATCAGCCATGATCTCATTGAATGGTGGTGCAGACTCGATCGTCCAAAAGGCCTATTTCTGCCCCTACATCTTATGCCCTTGAATTGAGTGGCTTGGTCAACCACATTGCTGCGGGTCTGGAATCACACGTAGACAGACCAGGTAAGGACACTTCCCCGAAGGACATTAGTAAACCAGATGGGTTTTTATGACAATTGATGATGGTTGTTTTGCTCATCATTACAGAGACTAGCTTTCAATTCCAGATTTATTAATTGAATTTAAATTCCACCAGCTGCTGTGGTGCCTGATTGAGGGACCTGGCATTGGGAATGGGGAACACTGCTGAGAGCTACTTCCTGCTGACACCCCTCCCACCATCTCTAACCTGTGTCTAAGTCCCTCCTCAATCTGAGGCCTTGGGTGGGTGTACTGTCGGCAGCAGCCATTGCCTTCACGGTGGCACTGCTGAGTACGAAAGAGATGCTGGCCGCTGATTGGCCAGCAGCTCTCAGCAGGTCGGACTTCCACCCCTGTGGTCCATAATTCTAGGGTAAGCCAACAGCTGGCCTTTTAAGCACCTGATTGGCGCAAGATGCAAAGGGCCTGCTCGAAAAGAGAGCCAGCGACCGAGATCCCATCACCTCCACAAGATTCCGCCTCTGAAAGCAACGTTAATCAAATTTTATAATCTTAAACTGTGAGGTACATGACATACCTGCCATAATGAAGGTTTGTTTGTGTGGATCTGAATAGTTTTCATAAATGGTGATAGGTGATGGGCTAGCAGCCTGTAAAACAATGCATTCAACATCAAGGGAACAGCAAACTGTTTCAATACAAGGATCTTATACGTAACAATACTTCAGTCCGACACAGTGTCCCTCAAGAGAACTGCATCTCATGAAAGGTGAAGCAGGCAAATCAAAATAACACAAGAAGAAAAGGACCAAATCCACAGTCAGGGAGATGGACTTCCAAAGATTTTTGAAAGATGGGACTTGCCATTGCCTCCTCATCCTCAGCTCTGCTCCAAGCATTTGCCTGCTGAAGGTCCATGTCTTGGTTGATGCCTTCAGTGAGGCACCTTCAACCTTTTTGCTGCATCATTGACAGAATTACCCTCTTTTGCTGAGTGGACCCTTCTTGATGGCAGTGATCCTCCCTATACATAAGACTCTGCCAATGCAGGAAACTGGATCAGGATTCCAGTGGTGCTGGTGGGTGGGTGGGAGATGGAAGTTCTGTCCTGCTGGGAGGCAAACCTGGGACTATAACCCTGATCTTGGTAGCTGCATTTTGCACATGACTAATACCAGCTTCAGACAATACTAAATCAATAAATGGTCAATGAAATCACCATGCTGGTAAAGTTGCTCTTTAGCAAACTTACCTAGCCTTAGCAAAAACCATCTCTAACCTGTGAAATGTCTCCATCCTTTTTTAATTGACTATTATTATTGTAGGCTGCAGAGTCCTCTTTTAGTTTTGCACTCTGTGGGCTTCCGGGAGGTGCTGGTTTATTTGGGATTTCGTTATAGTATCCATGATTCTGATCTTCTTCACTTTCCACATTCCATATTGCAAGGCCTGGTCTTCTGCAAACACATTATAGCATTTGCAAATTACTTCATCATATCTTCTTGTTTCTGAATTGTCAGTGGCCAATTTTTGCAAATTATTAGTTTGTTACGCTTATTAATGTTTTCAAAATTCTTAAACAAAAATTGCAACACCTGAATATATGCATTAAGTGGGACTTTAAACTGCACTGACCTTTCATTAGGTGTAATAACTACAGGTGAGCTCTTCAAGTATTGTTTAAAGCGAAGTTCAAATGCTTTTCCTATGGTATTTATAACATCTTGGGCCAAATCATCAGAGCACTCCAGAATATGGCAGGCTGGAAAAGAATGCAGAAAAGGTTGGGTTTTACTTGTTAAATGATTGTACTTAAACAGTAGAAAGTCATGTGAATTCTACACTTTTTTTAAAATGAGCTATAGACTCAATGTGAAATGATTGTATTTTGTATTCAAGTTTAATTATTGCTAAATAGCATTAACACTATTAATGAAATACAGGAATAGAATATTCATATTTAGCTCACTATTAACTTCTGTATTTAGTATAAAAGATAATTGAGCATTTTATGAAATAGTTCAACAATAAATTAGAGTTATACATATTCACAATGATCAATGTTGTGGGTAGCTCATGACTGCATACAGTTGTAGCACTCAATTTATAGTGTGCCTTTCTAATTATTCTAGTGATGTATTTTATTTTCCATAAGCCCTGGAAAAAAAAAGTAAAACGCATCATGTTTGAAAAATTGCAGAATTAGACAGCCTATACTTCAAGGATATTAATACAATGTAATTGCCATAATGAGCATCATTAGATTTGTTAGAATGCAATGTGCAGAAGAATTTGCTAACAATCCCAAGAGCTGTTACATACCTCTTTGATTTACTGGGTCTTTGGCAACATAAGCAACATAATCAGTTGTGTCCTAAAATAGAGAGATTTACAGTTAACACTTGTAACTTGTGCCAAAAATGAGTTCAGCATCATTGTAATAATACATCCAAAATGTAATAGTAAAATACGGAAGCTGAATGCACTTCCACACTAGTAATGGAGTACGGTGTTTGGGCACAGAGGAAACAGAGAGGGCTCTATATACAAAGTAACACAAACCCCTTACAGATTAAAGAGAAAGACCACATCTGCTCAAAATCTGAAATAAAAACACATGTATTGGAAATATACAGCAGGCCTGCCAATGCCTGAAAGAGAAAGCTCACTATGTTTCACACAGGAGTCTCCAACAGACTTGGCATGGTCTGGCAGGCAATGTTTCACTAAATTGTGTGGGTAAATGGCCGTGCAACAATCTGCAATGAACCGCACAGTGCAAGAAACAGGCTGCACAAAAAGTAAAAGTAGGGGGAACATTGCTGACAGAACAGAACAGCATATAAAGGGGTTCTACTAACTGTCAATTCTGATGAAGTATCTTACCTAAAACATTCGCCCAATTCTCTTTCAGATGTTGACTGACCTGTTATGTATTTCTAGCATTTTCCATTTTTATCCTTTTTTTTAAAAAGAGTAAATCCAGAACAGAATGATCACTGCAAACTTTTTTGTTTAAAAAAAAACTTTAAAAAAATCAAGGATTCCTGTATGCTGATAAATAAATGACTGCAATTTGTATGCTTTTATCTTTGCAGCTATAGGTCCCACCAATATAAAGTAAGGTAATAAAATTAATAAGTAAGACTCTACTGCCAAACAAATATTCAACAAATTTCAGAAGCATCCATCAGATAATCACAAAGCCACAGCTTCTGAAAGCTTCCAAAATTAATGCCAATCATTTGCAATTAAGAACAATGATGAACAAGTAAAGTAATATTAATCAATTGACAGGAAATAAATATCCATGTCTGCAGTGCAAGCAAAAATAGTCACTGATAGATCAGCAATGAATCATGAAAGAAGTGGCACTTGGGGACAGGAAGTGCTTGTTCAGACCTCAGGATGCCTCAGTAAATCAGCAATGTGGTTCTGGCACTTCCTTGATTATGTTTAATGTTTGCAGCTCTAATCAGTATAAGTGGATTTTTTTCTCATTTCCTTTCTCTTTTTTGTGTCAATTCAGTAACTTGAAGTAAAAATATTATAACAAATGTTCGCTAAAGAGAGCTTGAATTGCTTTAATAAAATATTTTATTTGCCAATCAAAATATCTGCATTAGTCTAACTGTAGTGATTACTATTCCTACAGCTTTGGGAACAGAAATCCACTTTGGGTCATTCTTATCTCATCAAATTCATTCCCATTTCATACATCTACCCCGGAGATTATTTAAAAATTATCTTGCTATCCAAATTCTTACTTTATATTTATTGGGTGAATGGGATAATCTTGATGGGTATCATTATTGTTGTTGCTTAGATGACCTATTGTGTTGTATTTTTACAAGATGTAGGAAAGGTTTACCTATCTAGCTAGCTTTTTGTCCTGCATCCAGACCAAACTAGGACCTAGCAGACATAATCTCCAGTGACCTCCTCATCAAGGGGTAAGTTCAGGTGTCCAAGCTAAGCACCCAACTCTCCTCTGCGCTTTTGTCTTGTTTTCAACAGAAGGCTAGAGACCATCTTGCCAGTATATACTTGAAAAAAAATTAATCTCCAAATAGGCTATGGCCAAATCTCACCAATATACATTTCAATGGACAGCAACAGTCTCTGCATATGTTAAGCAACCTACAATTTAATACATTTGTCCAATGACACTCCTGTGAAGTGCATTGGGATGTTTTAATATGTTGGAGGCATGATATATAAAGTACAAGCTGTTGTTGTAGCCAGGATGGTAGAAGGTACCTTAGCAGTTTGATTAGCAGAGGTATGCTCATTGGTGAAATTGCTGACAGATTGAAATATCGGAGCACTGTGTGTGATTAATTTTATATTTTTAATACAGCAAATGCAGCCTAAACATCATCACCTGCAAGTTCCCCTCCAAGTCATCCACCATCCTAACTTATAACTATATTCGCCATTCCTTCATCATCACTGAGTCAAGATCCTGGAACTCCCTCCATAACAGTACTGTGGGTGTACCCACACCATATAGACTGCAGCAGTTCAAAGCAGTGGCTCACCATCACTTACATAAGGGCAATTAGGGATGGGCAATAAAAGCCATCCATTTATAGTTGAGTATAATAAAGTCCCCTGCCCTGCTTACAAAGTCCTAAAACACTGAAGGGAAGGTGTTACATCTTGAGGTTCCCAGAAGTTCAAAATAATCACCCTTTTAGATTCAATTGCTGGAGTTCATTGAATGTATTTCTCAGATCATCTCATTTTCCAAGTACTGATACATTGTTAGTTCAATACACAGAGTACAGTGGTGAGTGACATGGCACTTTGGATACATTCGAATGAACATATAGTTCCTAAATCATATTGAAACGATATAACAGAGGGATAATTTTTTTGGAAACATGTCTCATTTATATTTTATAGTACAATTCTGACGGATAGTTTCTTGTATAAAATAAATTTGATTGCAGATACATGGATCAATAGATGTGTTTTTGTGAAAAATGTGCAATCAGTAACAATTCTGCCATTTTACTCAATAGGTATTTATTAGTAGTTGTTCTATGGAGCTAATGATAGAAATCTGAACCACCACCCAGAATCCAGATTCCTGTGCTTCTTTTGCCCATTTCCAAATATCAGAAACAATTTTGTTATTCTGCAAACTTAGCTGTACTGCCAACTATGTTTATATGTAAACACCACTGACTAACAGTTTGATTTTTTTAAAGATATAATTTTCTGAACATTTTCATGTAACCTAATTCATCATGGGGAGGAGGGGGGGTGGGGGTGGGGGGGGGGTGGGGGTCAATGTTTTAAAAAAAATAGAAAGTTGATTCTCTAACTTGATAGATTATATCTGGCTCTAGTTTGGTTGCAGGGATAGGTTTGACAGTGACCCTCTCATGATGGTTACTGTACCATGCAGTCTAGGAGATGCACCAGGCAGATAGATGGGGGTGACAGGGGAAGGGAGCAACATACAACTGCTGTCTGCTCACCCCATCAAATGGCAGGGTAGGAAGAGAGCAAGTCTAGTTCCAATTAATTCGTACATCATATATTTGCGTTAGTTAATCACAATATTCCACTACAAACAACACCCAGTTCAAGACACACATCTCCTTCTGCAAATGTAATGATCCATTATAATCTGATATGAGATGATGTACTCACTGGATCTCCTCCAGAGGCAAATGAGATTGACTGCATGTGGTGGTTGGCAATGATCTGTAAAACAAAAAGCACTTACTAATCTAAAACTGGATTTCTGAGATTTAGTTTTCCAATTTAAAATGACCCCTAAACCTTAAAGCTAGAATGAATTAGAAATAAGAATTTTGATTTTTTTTTTTAGGCTAGCACTTTGTCAGTATCAGCAAACATGGTTCCTTCAGCAGAGAGGAAGAGCTACCAATGACGGGGAATTAGAAAAATTGAAGGGAAACATAGGGAGAGAGTAAATGGAGTACCAGAAGTTTTTGCATTACCAAGCTTTTGGAGGAACAAATAGGGTAGCAAAGTTGAAACCCAGGAACGATTCAGGAACAACGGGCCCAATTTTAACTCTTAAGTGAATGGGGTTTGAGTGAATTAAAATCGAGCCTAGTCTTTCTCCTGGGCACTTTGCAGCTCTGAGACCTGAGTTTTTATTTTACTTGTGTGTAAGAATGTTAACATTTCAGGTATTGCCCTTCATTAGATCACATCAGGGTCCGGAGATTCAGTCAGTGACTGAGGCATTGTCTTGTTTATTTGTTTCTCCTCTTGAGGCTGTGTGCTTCAAGCATTTCCTGTTTTAATTTCAGACCTCTTGCATTTGCAGTTTATTTTCCCTTTTTTTCTCCAAATGTCCCCAGTTTCCCTTCCTTTTTCTTTGTCCTTTCAGCACTTCAGATATTAGCATATTCTTCACCTCTTTCACTGTTTTTTCAGTGCTTTACCAAGATGAACATTTGATATCAAAAGTTAGGCAGCTTGTAGGTCATCAAACCCACCACTGATTTGATTTATAGACATCTTTTATCTAATACTCTTTTCTTTTGCATTTTCTTTGAGGCATTTTACATTCCGCCTGACATGTACAGCCAATGTAAATGCTGGCACAATAATGAATTACAAAATGAAGGATGACTCATCTGCTTTGTCTTGCATAACAGTCACCTCATACATCATAACCAACCAAGGTAACCAAAGCTTGCTTCAGGCCCTTTATATTCTTTGATGGGTGAATAAGGTGTTCATTCTGTACTTTAAACATTATATTTTGGTCACAGTTACAGTCCTAATGTTGCTCATATCCTTCTCCTCCAGTTTGCAGTGCATTTAAAAAAGGACTGACTTATCCCATTCTGTGACATTGCAGTGTACTCAGAGCCCGTGAACCCAGGCTAATCTCCACACCTTCAAGGCAAAAGTTCATTTCTGGGACGGGCCTCGATACATGTCAAAGGCTTGGCGTTTTGATTTAAAAGACAGCGGGAGAAAGGGGTTTGTTACAAAGAAAAATAAGTTTATTTTGTAGTGTTGTTTGAAAGGTTGGGTTCATTTCCAACTACACAATAGAATGGACATTATCACATGCCAGTGATAGAAGCTATCCAATTGCCAGCTAATTAAGTCACAATGCCTGATATATTTTGCTTTTTTTTTTGCCAAGTGGGTGTAACAAAAAATGAGAAATGATTGTCCAACTGTTTTGTATCCTTTTTCTTTGCTATGAGTCAATCAATACAAAATAGTAGAACTGAAAACAATATCTTCAATTTGGTGCCAATTAGCTTGGCATGTAAACACCATAATTAAATAGGCCAATAAGTGAAAACAGAAATAATGGCATGCTTGAGAAAGAGGTTTTAAGTTACCATGCAGCAAATTTAATATACTCAGAATTCTGACTATTTTAAGTATTGAAGTGGAGCAATCTAAACCAGGGAAGAAGAATTTGATGCAGAATCTGTTTCAGACAAATTGCCACCAGGAAGATTGTATGTCATCAATGGAAAAGATCAGGACAAAATTCCTTCTTGGGGAAAATGTGCCAGATTGGCTGTCACTCTCTGACAAGAGTATTATGGTGTGGCTCTGCCACTCCAGTGCCTCTGTGATGCAGTCAACCCCCAGTAGCATCATAAATGGCATGGGCTGTCACCAATTTTACACAAATGGCCCCTGAGATTTGGGACAGGGCAGACTACCCACTGAAATCACATAACCAGTACCATGCAGTTGACATCATCGCCAAGTGTTAAAATTACCCTCGAAATATTGAGGCAATCTCAGTTCATGAGAAACTCTTACCTGCTTGGAATGTGGGATCATCAAGTTGAGGTTGCTTGTAGAGATGCTCATTATGATGTTCATTCCTGCAAACTGGAGGTTACTCTTCCCCAAGATAGTAGACAGCCCTTTACTGGGAGGCTGCAAGTACAAACATGGCCAGAGTAACTTATCTCCTAAATATTAATGTCTTAACTTTAAGTAAAGGCAGAAAGGCAGGCTGTGTCAAAATGGTTGCTGTGCTAAAATGATCTTTTGTTTTGGATCTTGGCTAGGTCACCAAAGGGAGATGCTGAGTGAAGCCAGGCATTTCCTCAGAGGGTGGGAGGGAAAATTAGGAGCTTCCTCCTTCAGGAGGTCCTCCAGAATCACCAATCCAGCCTGGGAGGCTGACAGCCACAGTCATCACCACCGGAGCACAGAGGAGGTCAGCCAGCCAGTGCAGGAAGAGCGTGAATGCTCTCATCCATTCTGCCAGGGTAAGTCAACTATCTCATCACCCTCAACTCACACACTCTCAAACCCATCACACACCCACAGGGATCTCTCACCTCAAGGGACACCACTAACTCTCACACACACCCTCACATCTCCATCAGGCTCATATCCTCTGGAGCTCACATCCTCATCCTGTCCATGGCTCCACTCACCACACTAACATTCCACGTAGTGCCATGTGCCTTGCTCACACTCTCTCCATCTGTTTTCATGCAGCAGAAGCTGGGTCACAACAGAAGGGCGAGGTCCCAGACCGGGGGGGTGGAGTGACCCACATTAGGCCCCTCATTCACTTTGAGGAGCATGCCATGTTGTGACTGGGGAGGACATGGACCATGCCAACAGTGATGGCGAGGTCAGCAGTGAACACCCATGTCAGGATCCTGCACCTCATCATCCCTCTCTCAATGCAAATGTGAGTGTTCTCTCTCCTGCTTTTGACTCTGTTGACATGCACTAATGATCTCTACTTTAGTTCACAGGGAGCTCTGCTAAGCAGCCGACACACTCAGCAAGTCATTCAGTCCCTCAGCTCCATCCAGGTCCTCCCCTCCAGCCAAGAGGACACCTCCTCCATTGAAGAGCTGGAAATAAGCAGCCTGGAAGACCCGTCACAGTGCTTACCCACACCCTGTATCAGCACAGAGACACACACTTTAGTGGGACCTAGATCCAGAGCAGACTCAGGATCACAATCTGGTGGTTACCACACAGACACATGTCCACAGCAGGAGGCGGCAGGTTCAATGAGCTCCCCGCACTCTGAGGACTGCTGTGGAAGAGGCATCTGCGAGGTCTGAGTCAGATGACAAGCCTCTGGCGGCCTTCCAACTCATTGTGCAGAGTCAGCAGAAGGCGGGGGAACTTCATGCAGAGTTGTAGGAAGACCTCAACAGAGCTGTCCTCCTGTGGGCCAGCTGCTCCCTCAGCGGTGACAGAAGATGAGGTTAAGGGGGGTCACAGGCAAAGGGAGCTTGGAGGGAGTGGACAGCCTCAGATTCCTAAGTAGATGACCCAGAAGTGCCCAACTGCTGCTCCTCCCTTACACCCACTCCCTTCCCTTACACCTTCCTCCTCCCTTACACCTTCCTCCCTACTTGCCACATTCTCCCCATTACACCCTCCTTCCCGTACTCCCTCCTCCTCCCCTCCCAACCTTACCTCCTCCAACACCTCTGTCCCCACTCCCAATACCTTCATCTTGCCTCCCAACCTCACACTCCCAATTACACTCCCAGTCAAACCTAGACCGTCCTCTCCCACTCCCCTCAGTACACCTTCCTCTCCCACTCACAGCTGGACCTTCTCTCTACCCTCTTGTCGATCATTCATAGCAGCCCACGGCCAAGACCATGATGTTCCAAGGAAGACCCAAGACATCAACGGAAACCTCCCACCTTCTGTGAGCTGCAATGCAGTGGAGCCATATCCATGAGAATCCACCCAGCATGTGATGCACATGTTCCTTCAGGGCCCAGTAGCTTTAGGGCTCCAGTATCTTCTGCTCTTTGGATGTCTGTGATCTCAGCAAGGCCCTAACAGTAAGTCCCTACTTCTGCACGCGACACTTGCCCAGACATGTTCTGGGCCGGCATGTTTTCCTGCCAGCGTAATGGTAAATCTGGCGTGGGGGGACTATTCTGGTTGGGCCTTACTTTGCATCCCATTAGTGGGAAGAAAAGCAGGTTCACGCCAGCCTCCATCAGGATTGGCGTTCTGCCATGGTGGGCACCATCAGACGTTCCTGCTGTGCTTTCACACCGGCACGAAACCAATTTTTGGTCTTACCATATTGTCCTCCCCTGCCCACCATTACGCCCGACCCCAGCAGGGCTGGAAAATTCCGGCCTTGGTCTCCACTTTGACCCTCCATATAGTTTATTAATTGTTATAACAAAGACTTTTTTAAATAACGGATTTAGATAAATATTAAAAAAGGAGCAGATTGTATGTGTTCGCTCAACAGATGAAGAGATGCTGGTGCTCATTTCCTAGTCAGGATGAAACGAGGTTCAGTTCTAGGACAATTGGTCACTTCAGCTTTGGCTTGGGGAGATGCACTAGTTTTGGACCAAAGTTTTCAAAGGACAGCCCTGTGAACCTGGACTTTCTAACCTGGGCACAGATAAGCTAACATAGACCAATGAACAACACAGCTTGTTGGCCTAGAATGGAGCAGTATTACCCATGGGTACGGAACAGTATTACTCATTGGACTGAAGAAGATTACATACTAGAACAATCTTTCTAGAGGACAGTGACTGATATCAATCGGTCCATTCATTGGAAGAAAAAGGGAAATATCCATTTTGAGAGAATAAATTACAAGTTATAGTGATTATTATATTTGTTTCTCAATGGATTTTCTACATTAGAATTCATGTGAAATATTATATAATTTGTTTAATTACAAATGAATGAACAGAACGATATACAAACACAATATACAAAGTGGCTTAGACTTGCGCATGCCACATTTAATGCTGATTTGCAAAGATCATTACTAAAAAATATCAATGCTGAGACTATATTTACCTTTCTTCTCCTCGTAGCACCTTTTGCACCTGGTACAGCCTCACACACTCTGCTTATTGCTTCTCTGTGGAATGGAAATTATTGCAATTATTGACAAGTGGCATCAAAAGAACAAACAAAATAAAATTAACGTGATTTTCAGTCCTGTAAAGATGCAGAAATGATAGCAGTTGGTTCAGGATAGAAACAGTAAACTCATGGCACCTCAGACAAATTATTAATCCCAATAACATCACCTTTCCTCACAAGGTCAATGCCCTACACAGTAGGTCTTGCCCTTTTATCTAGTACATCAACCAAGAACATCCAAATAACTTATTTGTATATTACAACTCCTGCAAGTGAGAGAGGACGAGGATCAAGAATAACAAATTTTCCAGTTCACGCTTCCTGGCAGCAACTTGTCTACAATGATAAAGGCAATACAATCTAAGATTAATTTTGACAGATTTCTCATTCCAAACCAAGCTCCATCCCTATGACCTATTTAACCAATACTATCCCTAGTCTTGGAGATGGAGAGATTTGGTTGGAGTGGACACATGACACTCGGATCTTCACCGAAACTGTCAAGTCTTGAGAGGCAATTTTCATTTTTGGGTTTCTGTGTGTTTTTGGGCTGAGGATTACATTTCCCAGCATGCCCAGGGTTTGGGCACAGAGCGCAGCAGGGCAACAGGCTGGGCACGCTCAAAGGGTGGACGAAGATCCTACCATGGGACCTGTGGAGATGGTGTGGAAAAATTGCTCAACTGACCAGTATTTTGGGCATGTGAATGAGCCCATGTAACAGTTAGTCAGGAGAAGAAGAGGGTCAGCACCATGCAGCTGAAGCACTGTCATCATCTCTGTGCAGCAGCAGAAGTGCAAAAGCCCAGGAACAGTTTGTAGCTCTATGCTGCTAGGGAGCTGGGTTCACAGAAGCCCAGGAAAAATGTCAGCTCAGTGAAGCTGAAGAAGCATCTGCTCAGTGCAGTTGGAAGCTAGGGCACAGGAGGAATCCTGTGGGAGTAGTTGTCAGTTCCATGAAGTGAGAGTTAGGCCAAAGAAAAGCCTGTGAACAGTGGTGTTCTGCTCAGCACAGCCAGAGAGCTGGCATCATGGCAGTGATTAGATGTAAGGTGCATTAGATGTAAGTTTCAATACCTGGAAGGACACAGTCTCAGGAGAAGAGATTGAGTAATGTGGAGGTGAGCAGTCATTGGGGCATCCTGAGTTGGATCAGCTGTTGAAGGGAAATCAGGTGCTAAATCCTCAAAAGGAGTTGAAATCCCTTGTGAGAAACACATTCTTTTGTGACTCAGTGATCATTGACGTCTGGGTGGGTTGTCGAGAGAATTCGTGGGATCGGTCTTGGTTGTGTCTGCCAATTGATGTGCAGTTTGTGGTGTATTCAACCACAGTTTTTCTGTCAATTCATGTTTATCTCATGTTAATTCCCAGATGTTAAGAGTATAAGATAGATAGGATTGACTGTTTGCAATGTTGAATCTTGTATAGTAAAAATTATGTTTCGTTCAAAAACAGCAGAATCTTTGTGATTTTCTCTTAGTAAGTAACTGGGATTTTAAATTTCATCTACTCTAAAAAGAACAAGTTACTGCCCCCTAACTGGATTGTAACCGTCTCAATTCACCGGTAACATCTTTGGAGAGGTTTATACACAAGTTCTAATCAATACAAAGTGTTCCATGGACACTTGAAGGGAGTTAATTGTTTTAAGTTTCAATTTAAGCCTACTCTTATCTTTATTCTTCATTCCATACTCTCAGTTTAGTGCTAGTAGTAAATTGAGGTATTGTTCAGTTTGAAGTCCAGATCATTTATATATATTTAGTAAATGAAACAGCCCCAAGACAGACCCTTATGGAACACTACTCAACCACATCTTCTTCATGTGAAAAACATACCCAATTCTCTTTTACTACCAACTGGTCCATAAAAAGCTTTTTCACTATTCACTATATTTACAAATGTTCTCATACTTTGTCTTAACCTTCCTAGCTTCAATTTTTGGAAATTTGTTATTTTTGTTCTAGCTTTCATGTTTGTAAATATTAAATGCTTCTTTATTTTGTTTGAAATAGGATTTAATCTTTCCATTCTTTCAACGCACTCCTGTGTCTTACTGGAGTGTACTTGATTGTACCTTTTCCAAACTGTTTAAATATTTTCATTGCTAACTTATCTTTCTAATTTTTCCTTCCAACTAATCGGGGCAAGGTGGAGTTTTTTTAAAAAATATTTCATTATAATTTGCTCTGTTTCAGTCAAGTTCCCTTGTCCTCGACTTTTTCTCATTTCTGTTCTTGGAATGAATCTAATTATATTATGCTTACTGTTTCCCAAATGGTCCCCTACTGTAAGGTACTCTATTTGCTCTGCTTGGGAAATAGGTCAAGTAGCACAGTATAGGTTACCAGATGTCTCTTATTGACTGCAATGGGGGGGGTGGCAGATCTGAGACAGAGATTTTGCTCCCCACAGAAGGATGGTGGTGGGGTGGGGGAAATTCTTACTCTTGGGATTCCCACCATACATGTTCAGAGGCAGGTAGTCTTAGGCTCAGCTGCTACTTTAGCATTGCACTTTGTTTCATTACTCTCTTAACACAGAACCAAATCTGTTGCTTCCACTTCCAAAGGTTCTTGAAGAACTTTCTGATTTGTAGTGCTGATGAATGGTCATCAATCTGAAACCTTAACTCTGTTTCTCGCCCCACAGATGCTTCCTGACCTGAGTGTTTCCAGCATTTTCTCATTTTTATTAAAAGTAACAGTAATGGGAACTGACTGTGTTTCAGTGTACACATTTATATTCAAAGACTATAATTATATACCAGACATTTTATGAATAAATTAAAAGGTACTAAGTGATGTTTGGAAAAGATACTCTGTATCGACCAGAAACCTGCAATAAACTGTGCATGCACGTATATACGTATGCGCACACACAGACACACACCCCTTGCAGGACATATGAAGAAACATATTTTACGACATGTGATACTCATGCCTTGAAGATGATCCATTCAATGAAGGAACAACAATTTACTGTACACAGTGATTCACATTGTGCACAGAGGCTAGAATTGACACAATCATCTTTCACCTACAATTCCAAGCAAGCATCTACCAGAAAAAAAAATTCCAGTTTTGGAACACTTTTATGACACAAAAGTAGAAGAAACAAGAGAGTCAGTGAAATGGCAAACTTTTCATGACTATCTGGTAATTACTAAACCTATTATAACTGCTGTTCATGGGCAATCAGGTCAATGCCACCAAATATTCCTCCAAATATAGTGTTTGTGATTAAGACACCTTTCTTGTTAGCATATTTCTTTTTCAGCTGTCACCAATTTACATTCGTTGGCAAAACTTTAATGATCTTAATCAATTGCAACACATTATGTATCAGCATCTGGGGTTCAATTTTAATGCCATTGAATACTATTGGTGTTAATTCATGATTGTATACAATGGCTAATCGACATGCAGTTTCATTCAATTTTTTAAAAATTCTTTCATAGGATGCAAGCATTTCTGTCAAAGGCTAGCATTTATTGCCGATCCCCAATTGCCTGAAATATTCCAAATATTAACTGAAAAACTCAGTGCAATGATTGAACTCATGACCCAAGCCAATTTTCTTTCATCTATTAATTCTCCCCAGATTGCACTTGGCACCAGGACTAAGGGCGCAGGAGGGAGGCTTTAGATTCCTGAGACATGGAGGAAGATGCTGGATGAGTTGAACCTCAATAGACGCGGGACCAATGTCTTTGTGGGTTTGCTGGTGCTGTTGGGGAGGGTTTTACTAACTTTATAGGAGGGATGAGTACCAGGATATAGCAACGGAAAGGAAAAACCATACACAAAAAATTAGGAGAGACGGACAGCACTGGAGTAAAAAAAGTAAGGTATTCTGTGGGGTCAGAGTAAGAGGGCATACCATAAGATCTAAATTAGGTTAACTGTGCACATATGCAAGTGCACAAACCATGGTGTACAAGGTTGGTGAGCTGCAGGTGCAGATAACCGCTTGGGATTGGATGTTTAACGATAACAGAGATCTGGCTCAAACAAAAAAAAGGGCAGGACTGTACTAAATATTCCTGGATACAAGGTGTTCAGGAAAGATAGGAAAGGGAAGAAAGGAGGAAGAGTTAGTGTTAAGAGAATACTACAGTGATAGAGAAAAAAGGATGTTCTAGAGGGGTCACGAACAGAATCTATTTGGTTAGAGTCAATAAATGTTAGGGGTGTTACACAATTGGGCATATACTACAGGCCACCAACTAGTAGGAAATATATAGAAGAGCAGATTTGCAGGGAAATTACAGAGATTTGCAAAAACTACAGAGTGGTGATAATGGGAGACTTTAATTGTTCTATATAGACTGTAAAGGGGCAGAGAATATTTGAAGTATGTTCAGGAGAATTTTTCTGATCATTATGTTCCCATCCAACCAAGGAAGATGGCATTTCTGGATCTGGTTCTGGGGAATGAGATGGGTCAGGTGAGCCAAGCGTCAATAGGGGATCATTTAGGGAACAGTGATCATTGTATCATAAGAGCCATGGAAAAGAACAAGGAACAAACTAGAGTAAAAATACTTAATTGGAGAAGGGCCAATTTCAGTGGGGTGAGAACAGATCTGGTCCAGATCAACTGGAATCAAAGATTGGCAGGCAAAATAGTAATGGAACAATCGGCTGCCAGTAAAAGAAGAAATGGTTCAAGTAGAGGTCCATTTATACGATCGGGAAAGGCAAGGTAAACAATGCCAGAGCTCGCTGGATGACGAAGGAGATAGAGAATAGAGCAGAATAAGGTGCATATCACAGATGTCAGGTTGACAATGCAAGTGAGAACCAGGCTGAATATAGAAAGTGCAAAGGGAAAGTGAAAAAAAAAACGGTAAAGAGAGAATATGAGAAGAGACTGGCAGCCAACCTAAAAGGGAGTCTAAAAGTCTCCTCTAAGCATTTAACTAATAAAAAGTTAGTAAGAGGAGGGGTGGGACCAATCAGAGATCAAAAAGGGGATCAACAAATGGAGGCAGGGACATGGCTAAGTTTCTAAATTAATACTTTGCATCGGTCTTCACCAAGGAAGATGCTGCTGCCTAAGTCATAACAAAAGAGGAGAGAGTTGAGAGACTGGATGGGCTAACAATTGATAAAGAGGTGGTATCAGAGAGGCTGACTTTACTTAAAGTTGATAAGTCACAAGGATCAATGGGATGCTTCTGAGGATACTTTTGATAAAGTTCTACATTAGAGGCTAGTGTGCAAAATTAAAGTTCATGGGAGGTAATATATTGGCATGGATTGAGAATTGGTTAGCAGACAGGAAACAGAGAGTAGGAATAAATGGGTCTTTTTCAGAGTGGCAGTGACTAGTGGGTACCACAGAGATCAGTTCCTGGGCTCCAGCTACTCACAATATATATCAATGATTTGGATGAGGGAACCAAATGTAATATTTCCAAGTTTGTTGATGATACAAATCTAGATGGGAATGAGAGTGGTGAGGAAGATGCAAAGAGGCTCCAAGGTGATTTAGACAAGTTTAGTGAGTGAGCAAATACATGGCAGATGCAGTATAACGTGGATAAGTGTGCAGTTATCCACTTTGGTAGGAAAAACAGAATGAGAGAGTATTTAAACAGTGATAGATTGGGAAATGCTGATGTATAAAGGGACCTGGGTGTCCTTGTACACCAATTACTGAAAGCAAGCGTGCAGGTGCAGCAAGCAGTTAGGAAGGTAAATGGTATGTTGGCCTTCATTGCAAGAGGATTTGAGTACAGGAACAAGGATGCCTTACTGCAGCTGTACAGGGCCTTGGTGAGACCACACCTGGAGTATTATGTGCAGTTTTGGTCTCCTTACTTAAGAAAGGATATACTTGCCGTAGAGGGAATGCAGCAAAGGCTCACCAGACTGATTCCTGGGATGGCAGGATTGTCGTATGAGGAGAGACTGGGTCGACTAGGCCTGTATTCACTGAAGTATAGAAGAATGAGAGAGGATAGCATTGAAACGTATAAAATTCTGACATGGTTGCAGGGAGAATGTTTCCCCTGGCTGAGGGGTCTAGAACAAACGGTCACAGTCTCAGGATATGGGGTAGGCCATTTAGGACTGAGATGAGGAGATATGTCTTCACTCAGAGGGTGGTGAACCTGTGGAATTCTGTACCAGAGAAGGCTATGGAGGCCAAGTCACTGAATATATTTAAGAAGGAAATAGATTTCTAGACACTAAAGGCGTCAAGGGGTATGGGGAGAGAGCAGGAGTATGGCATTGAGATAGAGGATCAACCATGATCAGATTGAATGGTGGAGCAGGCTCAAGGAGTAGGAGCACCTACTCCTGCTTATTTTCTATGTCTATGTTTCTAACGATATGGAGTGCACTAACGGTTCAAATTTCCTAGGCACTTGCCACAATTTTCCAATTCTCCTTAAACACAGGGATGGTACTAGAGGACTGGAGAATTGAATAAAGGTTCAATATTTGCAAAAAAAAAAAAATAAGTGCAAGGATAAACCTAGCAACTCCAAGCCAGCCAGTTTAACTTTGGTGATCGGAACACTTTTAGAAGCGATAATCTTGGACAAAATTAACAGTCACTTGGACACGTGTGGATTAATTAGGGAAAGCCAGCACAGATTGGATAAAGGCAAATAATGTTTAACTAATTTGACTGAGTTTTATGATGAGGTAACAGAGATGGTTGGTGAGGGTAATGCAGTTGATGTGGTACATGTGAACTTCCAAAAGCTGTTTGATAAAGTGCCAGAATGGATATGAAGTTGGCTGAGTGACAGAAAAACAGAGCAGTGGTGAACAGCTGTTTTTTCAACCTGGAGTATGATATACAGATATAGTGGGGTTCCCCAGGGATCGGTACTAGGAACAATGCTTTTCTTAATATATATTAATGACCTAGACAAGGCTGTACAGGGCAAAATTTCAACATTTGCAAATGACATAAACTTGGAAGTATCGTGAATTCGGAGGAGGCAAATGATCAACTTCAAGAGGACATGGACAGGCTGATGGAATGGGTGGACATAATGGCAGATAAAATTTAATGCAGAATAGTGTGAAGTGATACATTTTAGTAGGGAGAATGAGGAGAGGTGCTTTAAAATAAAGTATGCAATTTTAATGGGGAGTACAGAGACAAAGGAACCAGTGGCGATGAGTGTAGGTGTTGGTGGGAGTTACATGTGCACATATCATTGAAGGGTGATAGGGTAGGTTGAGAGAGCAGTTAAAAAAAAAACATACCAGATCCTGTATTTTATAGATAGAGGCATATGATGAACCTTTATAAAGCACTAGTTCTGTCGTAACAGGAGTATTGCATATAATACTGGATACCACACTTTAGGAAAGATGTGAATGCATTAGAGAGAGTGCAGGAAAGATTTACAAGAATGTTTCCAGGGATGAGGGACTTCAGTTACATGGATAGACTAAGGAGAGCAGTCCCAGCTTCTCTAGAGAGCAAATTTGATAGCGGAGTCATTCTGAGGGGTCCAGAGAGAGTAGATAAAGAGTAACTGTTTCCATTGGTGGAAGGGTCGAGAACCAGACAGCATTGATATGGTGAATAGCAAAAGAAACAATGGTGACACGAGGAAAAGCTTTTGCTCTAAAAAAAAAGGGCAGCAAATGCTTAGGATCTGGAATGGACTGCCTAAAAGAGTGGTGGAGGCAGATTCAATCATTTATTTCAAAAGGGAATTGGATGAAGCACCTAATGCAAGACAAGGAAGGGCTGGGCCTTGGGACTAGCTGATTTGCTCTTACAGAGAGCTGACAGGCCAAATGGCCTCCTTCTGTGCTGTAACCATTCTATAATTAAGTGCATACTCTTTAAATAAAAAAAATCAAGCATGGCTTTTGGGCTAAAGTACCCAGGAGACCCTGTAAAATGCTGAAGTATCTTTTAAATTCATCTTCATTAGAGTTGCATATTATGAAGTGATCCTTTCTCTTGAATCTCTCAATGCCTCCCCTCTGGACTAAAGTCAAGTCCAGAGTTATACTGTCACTTTGAAGTTTCTGCAAGGCAGAAACTGTTTCACAACTGCGCCAAAGTGATAACATAACCACTATCTAAGTGAGTTTGAGGCTTTTAAAGAGCAAAGGTATGTGAGTAACATTGCAGTCAATCAATCAGTCTTGACAGTCACTAACAGTACTCACAATGAAGGGAGATGCTCAGAACCCAAAACACCTGGGCCTGGGAGAGCCAAACTGTGGCATGGTGGGTGGAAAGGGTGGTGGTGGTGATGGGCAATATAGGCAGTCTTTTCTTTTTCCTGCCAGTAATGAGAAATTCCAGTGGGAATTTGGGCATGGACACAGGGACCTGATGCAGGTCGACCTGGAAGATTAAAGCTCGTAATATTGGTTTCTTAAAGATGTTTGAAATCTTTTTTAAATTTCTGACCATCTACAGCTAGACCCCTGGTCAGGGTGGCAAAGTGCCTCTCTGAAACTCCTGTTAGTGCTAAGCATGGATACCTTCCCATTTATGTAATTAGTCTGACATCAAGGATTTGGAGCCAGGGGTCATACTCTACTGTCAGAAGTGCTGCAGGACAAGTGTAAAGAACATATTTTTTTATTTTTCTTGGACTGTGGCTCGAAAATTGGACTGTGCTTTAAAAACTACCATGGCTGCAGTTGAAAGACATGTTCACTTGAGCAGGATGAAGAATACCTACAATGTTGCTATCCTGGAACAGAGGGTGCCATAAAGGAACAGGATGGTGCTGGAAAGGAGTTCTGGACTGGGGGGAACTGCCTAACAACAGCATTTTAATTGGCTCCTGACCAGGTGATCAGGGTTTTGTGTGGTAACAGTAGAGGCAGAACAGCTCCCAGCCTGCAAAGAGGAAAGACCTAAATCCTCTTTCTTCTGTGTTTGTAAGATTCCAGCAATTCTGCCATTATAGCTAGCTGGCTATCGCTCACATTTCTGTAACCTGCTTTCTTCGAAAACCCCTGTCAAGAGGAAAAGGGGAAAAATCAAGAGTAGAGACATTAAAAAGCATGTTTTTCAACCAGTGAACCACAGACTGAAAGTTCTGGGAGACCACCTCGTGTCATCAACAATAAACTGCAAGGAATTTGGAAGACAATCCAAATCAACCCATCTAATCCTGTACTCCAGATTGGTGCTATTGAACTGTTTTATCTCACCCTTAAAATCCATGTTTTGTGTGTCGTGTGTATGTGCACGTGTGCGTAAGAAGGGGTAGAGTTTAATTTATTGAGATAGAAGTTAGCAGATCATGTTTCTTTCTTTTGCTACTAGTTAAAGACAATTTGTTCAATAAACAGTTATTTACTTATTAAGTTTACAAACCTGGTGCTCGTATTCTGTTAACCTAAATTGAACAGTTAGATAGAATTGGGGCAATCTGGTGGTTTGGTCAAACTTTTCACATTTGTCTCAGCTCGTGGGTCCTGATATTACAGTGCACTGTCCCCAGTGAGTCGTGACATAGGCCATCAGGGATTTTAGTCCCTATTTGCCTATTCACTGTGCAATTTTGATCATCTCTACTGCAGTAATTTGGTCACTGATTGTCCTTCAGATTGGAGTCAGCCACTCTGCGCAAGATAGTATCATTAGCACTGACCGGATCACTCAAACTTTTAATTGAAATCCCATTGATTAATCAGGTTTCATTGTCCAAATAGTGATTCACTTATGTTAATCCTTAGTTTCAATGACATCAAATAAAATATGATTACTCAATTTCTTTCTTTGCATCATGCTATAATCAAATGAGCTGCGGAGAAACAGGCAGGCAGTATGAACAGCGAGAAAACAAATTTCTTCTAATAAAAGTGAAGTGTCTACAATAATAAAACAGAAAGCCCCTTCACAGTGATGCAGGATTATCTGGTATCAATCATCTACAATCTAATCTAAGCTTCATACCTGCATCGATGCTAGTTTTGCCTGAATAAAGAGAGAGATTATGCATGAAATTTTCCAGTAGTAAGACTTTTCAATTGAAGTATGTTATCAGATATCCCTCATCTCCCATGAACTGCTAATAATTCATAAAAAGAAACCAAATATTGAATTGTAAATTAAAATCTAAAAAATTAGTAAAATGCACCTTTGTGCTCAATAAAAGGCTTCACTTGATATTGTGACTATTGTACCTTCATGTAAATTGGAAGCAAATAAAAGAATCAATAACAAATTTCCTCCCTCCTTCAGTTCTCTTCCGTACATCACCCACTCTGGGTTATAGCTACTGATCCAGCAACAGCACATAAATGGAAGCTGATGAAAGTAGATTGCAATACTCCCACGCCTCCTCTCAATCTTCTTGAAACTCTGCCATAACTAATAGCCACCAAGTCATGACCCTGAGCATCTATTGTACAACGGAAGCAATTCTCTATGTGTCTATTGTGCTCTGTTCTGGTTGTCTCAGTAGCTTCTCCTGGAGATATGCAGTACATTTTTCCTCACAATAAAACACCAACATACTAACTTCACAGTCATTTTAAACTAAAGCATTTCTGTATATGCTGCATTGCAAGGCATTGCTATAATGTCTATTTTTTAAAAAAATATATTTTAAAGTTTATATATGTACAAGTGTCCCTTCAGATAGTCCAATCACATTTAAGCATAATTTCAACAACAAGAACTTGTATTTATATTGCACCTTTGACATAGTAAAAGGCCCTGAGGCACTTCTCAGGAGTGTTATCAGATAAAATTTGACCCCGAGCTATCATAAAGAGGTATTAGAACTGATGACCAAAATCTAGGTCAGAGAGGTAGGTTTTAAGGAATGTCTTAAAGTAAAGAAGAGGTAAACAGGTTTTGGGAGTGAAAACTGGAGTTTAAAGGCCTTGGAAGCAGACGGTGTAGCCACCAACAGCAGAGCGACTAAAATTGAGGATGCTCAAGGGATTCAAATTGTCTTGTGTGGTTGTGCAGCTAGAGGAAATTATGGAGGAGGGAGGCATGAGATTATGGAAAGAATTGAAAACAAGGGTGAACATTTTAAAATTGAGATGTTGTTTAACTAGGAGCCAATGTAGGTTAGCGAGCACAGGGGTGATGGGGGAAACAGGACTAGGTGTGAATTAGGATTCTGGCAGCAGAGTTTTTGGTAACCTCAAGTTTATGGAAGGTAAAATATGGAAGGCCATCCAGGAATGCATTATAGTCAAGTCTAGAGGTAACGAAGGCATGAGTGAGGGTTTCAGCAGTTGATGAGCTGAGGCAGGGGCAAAGTTAGAGAATGTTAGAGGTGAAAACAGACTGCCCTAGATGATAGCACAGATGTGTGGTCAGAAGTTCATTGCAATATCAAACATGACACCAATCATCTGGTTCAGCCAGTTTGTGGTGGGAACCAAAGGCAGTGGTTTAAAAGCCTTCCCAATGTTTATTTGGGGGAATTTTTTGTCGATAAAGTAGTATTGAAATTAATGAATTAATTGATTTTTTTAATGTGTGGGATTATTGTTCTAAAAAAACTGCGCTTTTGTTCAGTAGATAGGCTGAATTTATGAGAAAGAAAGAGAGATGCTTCAGTGACCTTGAGAACGATTTTCTGGTCATCAGGCGAGTGCTGCGGGTGGGCTTGGGAGGTGCCAGGAAACGGTCTACCGCCCGCGATCAGACCAGACCCCCACCGTGATTTCACGCTGACCGGCCAATTAACGGCCAACCAGTGTGGAATGCGCAATGAGAACCTGAGCTCTGTGAGGGTGGGGGTGGGAGAAGCATGAGCACAGAGGCCTGCGCATGCGCGGGGGGAGCGTGTATTGAAAGCTCCCTGAAGGCAGGGAGCTGCCTCAGGGAGCTGAAGATTTGCAGAAACAAAAATAAAGATTTTAAAATCCCAGAAAAAATTTCCACACCTAGGACTCGCTGATCTGCACATATAGATAATAAAAATTCTGCTAAAGCAATTAATTTGCTTTTTTAATTAATCTCAGAAACCTCATCCTGACTGTGGGCAGGAAAAAATATTGCTTGATTAAAGAGCTTAATAGCCCTCTTATCTGTCAGCAGGCATGCTGCCGACACTCGCACACCTGCCAATTGAAATATTGCACAAGTGCGCAATGACATTGGGGCGCTTGCCCTACATCATCACGCACTATTTTACACCCAATCAGGTCGGGCACTCGCCTGCAGGATGTGAAATCCTGCCTCTGGTTTTCAAATGAAGGCTCGTCCAGCATCAGATCTATACTCAAGTCTCTTGCCTTCTTACACAATACATTGAAAGGTGGATAGGGTAATGTGAGAAGTTTAGTGCCCAGATATGTAATATCCCCCACATAAATGATGTGAAGTAATGGTCTTCAATGGAGTAAGTAAATCAAGCATGAGGCAACACTGATCACATCTGCAGCAGTAACATCAGTTATACAGGCCATAGGCATTTTAGGAGCATCTTCCATCAGTGTCCCCAATGCTGTAACCTTGATCCCAAACTCAAATTGTAACTCTTTCGAGTACAAACACATTTCCATCTGTTGTCAGATGAAGTTACACTGTTTCATAATTTGCCATTGTGAGATTTGAACTCTTGATCTTGGGGTTACAAACCCAGTACCATAACCACTTGGCTATTTAAGCCAAGGTAAACGATTAACAACTCTTCCGAGTACAAGCCCGTTTCCATCTGTTTCAGATGAAGTTACATTATTTTTTTTTTCATAGTTTGCCATTGTGAGATTTGAACTTTTGATCTTGGGGTTACAAACCCAGTACCATAACCACTTGGCTATTTAGGCCAAGCCCAAACTCAAATTGTAGTCATGGCCAACTTCAACTCACAACAACCACAAAAAAAGTTTGCAAGTAGCATTCAACAACTAATCATAAAAGTTTGCAACATCACTCATTAGTTGGCAATGAACCTTACGTCATTCTTAAAAATTCACAGGCAGCATGTATTATCCAACTAAATGGCTAACAATAATAAAATTAAAACAGGAAATGCTGGAAAAAGTCAGCAGGTCTGACAGCATCTGTGGGGAGAAAAACAGAGGGCAGGGTTTTCCTGTTGGCGAGCAGGCCCCACCCCCAGCCGCATAAAATGCCACACAATGATGTTGGATGGAATTCCCGACATCACCGCGCCCCATTTAAATTTTCAGGAAGGCGGGGGCGCAGCAAAATCAGCTGCGGGGCCACCAACCTGTCAATGGCCAATTGAGGCCATTGACAGAGTAATTAAGCTAATTAATGGACCTGCCCATCCAAGCTTAACCAATCAGGGGCGCCAATCAGGGGCGTGCCTGCACTTCAACCTCCCCTCCCCGATGGGGGGGAAAATCCTGCCCAGAATTAATGTTTCGAATCCGTATGACTCTTTTTCAGAGCTAAAGAGAAGTAGAAATGTGATGGAATTTATACTGTTTGCGGGGTGCAGGGGTGTGTGGAGCAGGTAAAGATGGATAGAAAGTCAGCAATAGGTGGGGGCTAAGGAGAGATTTACAAGGATGTCATGGGCACAAGACAAAGTGAGTTTTAATTGTGGTGGTGAAGACCGAAGAAGGTGCTGATACTGGCATAAAGGTAAGAAAGCAGAATGTGTTAATAGCACATAATAGTTCTGCTTTGTCTTGCGCCCGTGACATCTTTGTCAATCTCTCCTTAGCCCCCACCTCTCACTGACCCTCTACCCTGATTTACCTGCTCCAGCTCCCCCTTAAACAGTATAAATTCCACCACCAAACATCTTCCCTTCCCTTCACATGCCACCACCACCACCACCACCACCACCACGGCGGCATTCCGCAGGGATTGTTCCCTCCGGGACACCCTGGTTCACTCCTCCATCACCCCCTACACCTCAACCCCCTCCCACAGCACCTTGCCATGCAACTGCAGAAGGTGCAACACCTGTCCCTTAACTCCACCCCCCCACTCCTCCTCACCATCCAAGGACTCCTTTCAGGTGAAGCAGCATTTCACTTCTACTTCCCTCAATTTAGTCTACTGCATTCGCTGCTCCCAATGCAGTCTCCTCTACACTGGAGAGGCCAAATGCAGACTGGGTGACCGCTTTGCAGAACACCTTTGGTTTGTCCCAAGCATGACCCAGACCTCCCTGTTGTTTGCCATTTCAACACTCCACCCTGTTCTCATGCCCACATGTCCATCCTTGGCCTGCTGCATTGTTCCAGTGAAGCTCAACGCAAACTGGAGGAACAGCACCTCATCTTCCAACTAGGCACTTTACAGCCTGCCGGCCTTAACATTGAGTTCCACAACTTCAGATCATGAACTCTCTCCTCCATCCTCACCCCCTTTCCGATCCCCCATTTTCCAATAATTTATATTTTTAAATATATTTTTCTTTTCCCACCTATTTCCAATATTTTAAAATGTATTTCCATCGATTGTTTCATCTCCACCTTTTAGCCTATTTCAGTCCCTTCCCCCCACCCGCTAGGGCTATCTGTCACTTGCTTGTCCTGCTTTCCACCCTTAATGTCACCATTAGCACATTTCTTAGCTAATATCACCACCGACAACACCTCTTTGTCCTTTTGTCTATGACGTCTTTGGCAATCTCTTCTTTGCCTCCACCTATCAATGGCCCTCTGTCCAGCTCTACCTGTCCCACCCCCCTCAACCAGCTTATATTTCACCTCATTTCTATATTTCCTTAGTTCTGTCGAAGGGTCATGAGGACTCGAAACGTCAACTCTTTTCTTCTCCGCCGATGCTGCCAGACCTGCTGAGTTTGTCCAGGTAATTCTGTTTTTGTTCTGGATTTCCAGCATCTGCAGTTTTTTGTTTTTATCACTGTTCAAATGGCCTCCGTGTATTACAGCATTCAAAGTTCTGAAGTGTAATACTGCCTTAATGTAAAAACTTTAATGTAGCTCTAACATACAAGTCCAACTCAGCTGATTAAATAACGATTAGTTGGTAAAATGTAACAACTATAACCTTCTTGAAAATAGTTGGCTCAGTCTCCTCAGCCTGTCTTGCCAGAGCAGAGCATGAACATGGGGAGGTGACTTGGGGAACTAGTATTTGAAATAACATTTTGCTGAATTAAACAAATATTCCTAAACCACGATTTTATGATTTATGCCCAATTGCTTTGCAGTGGTGATACTTATAGTTAAGGATTGAGAACAGCACCAAGAAGATCAGCCGAGGGCAAAGCTGCTGAAATTGTTTGAGCTGAAGAACAGAAGCAGCGAGCGGCTTACACTGATACACCATAACTTTTTCTGCAGCAGGTTACAATGATGCAATACACAGAGCATACGTCAATGTAACAAACCTTAGTGTACCCATACCAGGGCCCGGGTTGGATATGTTGGAGGGGTGGGTGGAGGTTGGAGAGTGTTGGAGAGGTGAGGGTTTGGAGGGATGGGTGGGATGGCAGGCGTGAGGTGGCAGTGTCACTTTTTTTGCTGTTGGAGTTTAATTAATTAAATACATTTTTCCATTTTAAGCTGTAAATCCACAGTGTACAATGCAACTTGTATGGCAGCTTCTGAGGGAAGGCGAAACAATCCAGTTCTTGAGTTAAAGCCACACTGAATTTATTTACCATGTATCATTCTTCCCTGAAAAATTCAGATCAACAATTCAATCTATATTTTTCTTAGGCTGCTGGTAGATGTCTGACTGACATTTCCGGGGGTAGTGTCATTAGCATAAAAGAGGCAAATGCCATTTATGGTATATTGTGGGTTGGCGCCAAAGAAGTCAGAATGGTAAGATTGTATTAGCTACAGAGTTTAATTGTTTTGAAAATGCAGTGATTTATTTGTAGCCATTTTCTTAACATCAGTTGATTGCTCTATGATTCGTTATCCTTATGGAATCAGCACTGGGCCTCTAATTTCACCATTGCTACAGTCACACTGCCTACTATATGCAGATATAATGCAAGAAAGACAAACTTACATTTATACAGAACATTTCATGATGTCTCAAATTGCTTTAGAGCTAATTAAATACTTTTGAATTGGAGTCACTAATATAATGTAGGCTATGTTATCAAATGGCAGAGCAGGCTCAAAGGGCAGAATGACTTATACCTGCTCCTAATACGTTTGTATGTTATTCTGCATGGACGAGATGAGTTAAACTGGGTGATCTTTGTCATCCATAATTATCTTGCAAACAGAGGGTGGGGGGTGGAATCATGGCTGAGGTTGTGTTTATTTTGTTGCTAATGTGGCCAGGCTTTGTAGGGTGAAATTGCTAGGACAGAAGTGTATGATGGGCTCATACACTTTTATCCTGCATATTATTCTCAATAATGCCTTCCATTGACTTCAATCTTGTCCTTTTGTTTACTTACCTATTATCCCACTCTATCTCCGTGCTTTTGAGCCTTTTAAGGAATGAAATATCATGATATGGTTGTGTTGCGTAGTAGATATTAGAAGCAGCAGAGTCTTCAGACTTCAAGAGATACAAGATACAATTGTGAACCATTCAATCTTTATCCTCTGGCCTCTTAAAAGTTGTGTTGCACGGAGATACCTGAGGGCTTCAACGCTTGTCACTGACGGTGATGACCTATGTTGTTCAATCATTCCACTTTGCTGCTCAGGCCTCATTTG
The DNA here is from genome assembly GCF_017639515.1 of Carcharodon carcharias. Taxonomy (NCBI): domain Eukaryota; kingdom Metazoa; phylum Chordata; class Chondrichthyes; order Lamniformes; family Lamnidae; genus Carcharodon; species Carcharodon carcharias. The sequence continues at coordinate 41,560,586 of NC_054492.1, forward strand.
ATCTTTCTACCCTCTGAGATTACTGATAAAATAAAATCCAATTACACCTCTTCTATGAAATAATTATATTGAATAATATCATGCACCCAGGCAGGAGAAAATCTTCTAATTCTTCTACAGAATAGAAAAGACCTTGTGCAGCTTATCTGGGTTGCAAGTATTGAATCTTTCCCCAAAATATAAATTTACTGTCACCGTGTTCTGCGGATTGCACCATATGAGTATGTTAATGAGGGCTGAGGCAGTCACTGAGTTAGTGTTATTGTCTGCACAGTGTTATAAATAATTAATGGCATATTTCTCTGTCAAATTAACATTATTGCATGGAGCAGATACAGGAAAATTTGTACTCTCTAGTTTGTTTAATAGTCATGGTGGAACCCTCCAAAAGGCACACACAAACCAGCACTGAATTATATCGTTGCTGCTCTTAATATTAATGAGCCATGCTGCATATATATTGGGTGATATTTGCAACCAGATGCTAACAATGGGTGACATCATTTTACTAGTACCTTTCTGTGATTGGTGAATCTTGAAAGGGAGAAAAATATTTATGCCTGATTAAGGGGGAGGGTTAAGCGTGGCGGGGGGAGGGGGGGGGTGCGGTGCGGGGGGCGGGGGGAGGAGCGGCAGGGAGTGATTGTGAGAAATAAGGGATCCAGGGGGAGGAGAAGCACTAGAGCACACAATTTCTCTCCCTGGCCATGGCCCATAGTCAACATGGTGATTGTAGTTTGCATTCTGAATGACAATTTTCTCCTGCTAAATTGTTAAGCGTGTGTAGTTACTACACTTTATTCTGTAATTGGCTAATTACTATTATCTCACCAATCATACTATGTAGAAGCTTTCCTTCACAAGAATTCTCTTCATAAAAGCTCTATCAAAAACACTCCCCAAATCATATTGCAATTAAAAAGACAAATACAGATGGCATGATATTTTTCCATTTCACACCCCCCAAAAATAAAAATATCATAAACACATTTTAAAATATAGATTTGCAAAAAAAAAAAAATCCAGGAGAAAACAGAGATTACAAACTTAGCCATCTCAACTTAACAACTGCTCTAGCAACTTTCAATTGTACAGCCTGTTGTACTCTGCTTGACCCACTGATACCCTCAATCCCATGGTTAACTCCTCTGCAATACAACACTCCCCAGACTTGGCCACTTCACTCCAGTGAGCAACACAAGAAAAGCTCATGCATATAGAAACTTAATTGGGCCAACTCTTGCTTCTCCCCTCTGCACTGCTAAGTAACATGCTAGCAGGGTGCTCCCAAGCCACGTCTTAGTTGCTCCCAGAGCTGAAGCCTGCCCTAAGTGGTCCCAGACCCAATCAAGTACTCCCAAAGCCACTGAAAGAACTGGAGGATCAACTATTTAAAGAATGAACCTACTGTATGTACTGTTACATATTGTATCTATTCTCATCATTTGGTTTTGTGTTGATTATTATTTCCTTGTTACACAATTGCCACATCAAAGCAGATACCTCAAATTACCAATGCAGAGGAGAGTAGCAAGAATGGCACAAAAAGGTTTCTGTACCCATTAGGGTTTCTTCTGTGGCTAAGCAGAATGAGGTGGCTCAGCCTGGACATATGTACTATTGGCATTGCTTAGAGAAAATTTAGATAAATAACAATTTGAAATATCTGCTTTGATTTGTGTAAAACATGCATCAACACTGCTTGTTAAACTTTCGGTGGTCTGATTCCAGTAATGTATTTGTTCAATTAGGCTGGAATGTATTGAAAATGGGATCATCCTCCTAGGATGCCTATGTGAAAAATATGGTGTAAAATATAAATGATATCCTCAGATTTTTAAAAAAATTATTTTCAAAAGTTCACAAGGACAAAGAAATTGTTATATTTAAAAGCTTAAGTCAGCACACTGAGTATGATCAAAGGCTCTGTTAAAAGACTGGATGTAAAAGTTCATTTATGCAAAATCTCAACTGATCCACTACAAAGATTGGACTGCTTTTAAAAAAAAATTGAATGTTAAATACATAGAATTACTGAGCTCTGAAATAGGATTGGGCAGGATCGCTGTCTTTAAAGAGACAGGAGAAACAATTTAAAAACACACAAAATGTAAAATAGCACAATTTACAAAGAGATGAAGGAAAAGCAAGTTAAAAGTTTCAGCTTTTAAAGTAACATTAAATAATTGAATTATAGATATTTTGGATTATAAATCAGTGACAAATTTTTAACATCCATAGGTACACGATTTTGTTATATAATTTGGCATATGAGGATTTATACATATCATAGAGATACATTTCTAACAGTTAATTACACATTTTGGATATCTTTATCATGTTTCTGATGCAATCTATTTTTTTTTACTTTGAATTAGATTTAAAGAGGTTGGAGTTGGCAAAGAAAGAACTCGCATTTATATAATGCTTTTCATAGCTTCAGGGCATTCCAAAGTGCTTCGTGGTTAACAAAGTAGCTTGAAGGCCAGTCACAGTTGTAATGTAGAGAAACACAGTAGTTATTTTGCACATAGCAAGATCCCACCACCAACTATGAGGTAAAGAGCCAATCAATCCGTTTAGTGATGTCGGTTGAGGGATAAATATTGGCCAGCACACCAGAAAATCTCCTTGCTGTCCTTCAAATAGTGTCCGAGATGACAGATGGGGCTTGAGCTTAAATGTTTCATCTGAAACACAACCCCTCCAAAAAGGTGCAGCACTTTCAACACTTCATTGAAATGTCAGCATTGATTAGACGCTCGTCTTTGGAGTGGGGTTTGTGCCCACGACTTTCTAACCCAGCGCCAACAGTGCCACGACTGAGTCAAGGGTAGGCCAATAGATGTATTTATTTCAGTTTCATGGTGAGCTGTACAGTATAATTTAATAGAGTGATAAGGGGAAATAATACAACTTGAGGGCACAGATCAGAACCTACAAAATGAGTCAGATAAAATTTGCACACAAATGAAACAAGGGCAGATAAAATTTAATATAGATGAGCATAAATTATTGAACACATGGTGGAAAAGAAAATGGAAGACACACCCAGAGCTGAGTGAAGTCAGAGATCCAGGAATATTCCTAAACTTAGTCATTTTGCCCAATTACAATGGGCAACAGCCAAAAAGGAATATAGAATGCTTGGTGCATAGCAAAACCACATATTATAGGACAAGTTAGAGGAAGTCATGCTTAAACTGTGCGGTACACTATTCAGGCCAGATCTTGAGTACTGTGTCTAGTTCTATTCACTGAGACACAAAGGAAATGTTCAAGGAGTCATGAGACTGAGTTAACAGAAAAATCAGCTTTAGAAGGATGTGGCTATGTAGAGAATTCAGTTACAAGGCAGTAAGTGATATAGAAAAGATAAAGTAGGCACCACACTTTAGGAAGACTTTGGAAAGGGTACAGAAGAGATTTAATAGGATGGTTCCTGGGATGAGGGATTACAGTTACATGGATAGACTGAAGAAGCTGGGATTGTTCTCCTGAGATCAGGAAGGGCCAAGAGGAAATTTAACACAGGTGTTTAAAATCATGAAGGGATTAGACAGGAGTAAATGAGGAGAAACCGTTTCCATTAGTTGAAGACTTGATAACAAAAGGGCAAAAATTTAAGATAATTGACAAAAGAACCAGAGGCAACATGAAGAGCCTGATAGGTAGGTTAGTAGATGCTGATTCAATGGTAGACTTCAAATTAGATAAACACTTGAGGCAAAACAAATTCAGGGGCATAGGAAAAGAGCAGAGAAGTGAATCTAACTGGACTGATCTTTGAAAGAGTCGGCACAGGTTCAATGATCCTCCTCCTGTGCTGTAAATCTATTACTTCAATTCTTTTATATTCATTCATGGGACGTGGGCATCGCTGGCTAGGCCAACATCTATTGCCCATCCAATTGCACTTGTTCAGAGGGCATTTAAGAGTCAATCACATTGCTGTGGGTCTGGAGTCACATGTAGGCCAAGCCAGGTAATGAGGTCAGATTTCCTTCCCTAAAGGCTGGTTTTTATGACAATCAACAATCATTAGATTTTTTATTCCATTCCGGGATTCAAACCCAGGTCACCAGAGCCCTGGCTCTCTGGAATATTAATCCAGTGATAATACCTATGCCACCGCCTTAGTTCAAATATGCAGAAGACGAATTTAGGACCAATATCAGAAAATTTGTCATGCAAAGAGAATTTTCAACATGTAGGATTGAATTTATGGATTGCACAGTTCAGGTAAAGGCTTGGAAACCATCAACAAAAAACTGGATGCTTTGGTAGAGGATGGCTAAGTTATGACTCATCCAGTCGCAGAACAGTGCGAGAGGAGGACCCTGGGACAGGCAGTCAGCAGCACCTAGAGGAGAGTCTGAGAGGAGGACCTGTTTATACCTGTCAGAGTTGAAGTGTGACATCAAAGGAAAACAGGTAGGTATCTCTTCAGTGTCTCTTTTGATTGGCTAAGTGATTTAAATCAGGAGACGTTATTACAGCTGTATAATAGTTAAGAAATTCACTTTTAAAATATTTAACATCCAAATTAAATGGCTGGGCAGGCGATGTGTTGCAGCTTTAGTATGTGGGAGCTGGTGCGATCCACAGTGACCACATTTGTGGCGAGTGTTGGCTGCTCGAGGAGCTTCGACTCAAAGGGGCAGAATTATGCCCTTGATGGGTGGGCGGGTCTGACCGATTCGGTGGTGGGCAGGCAGTCAATTGCCGCTGCCGAAACGGGCCCCGTCGCCATTTTACATGGGGGGCCCCCAATTAAGGCCCACCCAGTGTGACGCCCAACGGGAAGCGCTATGCGTCCCTGTGCGGACTGCGGGGGGGGGCATTCCTCAACTGCGAGGGTGCGCAACTCCCTGAGGCTGTGGTACCTCGGGGAGATCGCTGAAAGGCTGTGAAGGCTTAAAAATAGAACAAGAAAAAAATCATTAATATGCCCCCCTCAAGTGAAAATGTCACATGAGATGGGGCATGTTAACGAAGTACACAAAAACTTTATTAAATTTTTTTAAATCCGATATCAAACCTCATCCCGCCACTGGATGAGGTTTGTTAAAAAAATCATTACCCGCTGGGCCTGTGCGCTGAGCTGAAGTTCGCACAGGTTCCTCAAAATGCTTGTCAATTGGTGACTTAATGGCCTTAAGAAGGCCTTTAATTAATGGCGGGCGCGCATCCTGCTGCCTAGCGCTCCCGCCGACCTAAACATGGCGATGCCGCGCGCTGGTGTCGGGACGCTCGCGCGGCCTCAGGACCCGACATTTTAAGCAATGACAGGCAGGCCCCGCCACCCGCACGTCAGCCAGAAGATTCAGCCCAAAGTTGATGAGCTGGAGTCCGAGCTGCAGATACCGCGGCACATCAGGGCGGGGGGGAGTTACCTGGACACTGTTTCAGGAGACAGTCACACACCTTAGATTAATTACATCAAAGTTTGGACGTGGTCGGGGACAGGAGGGTGTGACTGCGAGTGAGGCAGCTTTGGAGGAGCCTCAGCCAATGCCCTCGTCCAATAGGTATGAGGCTCTTGCTCCCGGTGTGGACAACGGCACAGACTGCAGGGGGATGAGGGAACTGGCCACAGCACTGTGGCACAGAGCACTATTCAAGTCAGGGGAGAAAAGAGAAATGTAGTAGTAATAGCATAGTTACGGGAATAGATAATGTTCTCTGCAGCAAAGACAGAGAGTCCCGAAGGCTGTGTTGCCTACCTGGTGCCAAGGTTAAGGACATGTCTTCTGGGCTGGAAAGGAACTTGGAGTGGGAGGGGAAGGATCCTGTTGTTGTGGTCCATGTAGGTACCAATGACATAGGTAGGACTGGGAAAGTGGTTCTGCTGAGGGACTACAAGCAGCTCGGGGCTAAATTAAAAAACAGAACCACAAAGGTAATAATCTTCCGCTTACTACCAGAGCCACATGCAAATTGGCATAGGGTAAATAAGATTAGAGAAGCTCAAATATCGGTGTGGGAGAAATGGGTTCCGATTCATGGGGCATTGGCACCAGTACCAGGGAAGGAGAGAGCTCTTCATTTGAATCATGCTGGGACCAGTGTCCTGGTGATTCATATAACTAGGGTTGTTGATAAGACTTTTAACTATTTAGTTGGGGGGGGGGGTTAATTGAAGGGAAGTTTAAAAATCAAAAAGAAACGAGAGAGCAGAGGTGCAGGGTAGTGAAGAGGTGAACGATAATCAAAGTGTGACAGGAAGGAACAGAAAATATAAGCAGAAGAGTGCAGCAGAAATCAGAACAAGAACGAGCAATAATGGTAAAAAGTCAAAGCTTAAGGCTCTTTATCTCAATGCACACAGCATTTGTAACAAGATAGAGGAGTTGACGGCACACAGAAATAAATGAATATGACTTGATAGCTATTACAGAGATGTGGTTGCAGGGTGACCAAGACTGGGAACTCAATATTCAAGGGTATTCGATACTCTGGAAAAATAGGCAAAAAGGAAAAGGAGGTGGGGTAGCTTTGTTAATAAAGGAAGGTATTAGTGCGATGGTGAGTAGTGATATAGGTGCAATAGATCATGATGTGGAATCAGTTTGGGTGGAAGTAAGGAATAGCAAGTGAAAGAAGTCATAGGTGGGAGTCATCTTTGACCCCCAAGAGTTTCCTCACTGTAAGACTAAGTATAAATTGGAAAATAATGGAGGCATGTAATAAGGGCGCTACAATTGTCATTGGTGATTTTAATGTGCATATTGACTGGATAAATCAGATTGGCAGGGGTAAAATGGAAGACAAATTTGTAGAGTGCATCAGGGTTGTTTCTTAGAGTGACATGTTGCAGAACCTACCCGGAGACAGGCTATTTTAGATCTAGTAATGTGTAATGAGGTGGGATTAATAAGAGAAATCATAGTTAAGGATCGTCTAGGGGGTAGCAATCCCAACATGGTGGAATTTCAAATTCAGTTTGAGGGTGAGCAATTCAGGTCTCAAACCACTGTCCTCAACTTAAATAAGGGCAATTACAGAGGTATGAGAAAAGAGTTGTCTAAAGCGGGCTGGGAAAATAGACTAAGGGGAAGGTTGGTGGATGAGCAGTGGCAGACACTTAAGCAGATATTTCATAACCCTCAGCAAAAATTTATCCCAGTCAAAAAGAAGGACTTGATGAGAAGGATGAACCACCCGTGGTTAACAAAGGCGGTCAAGGAGAGTATCCAATCAAAAACTAAGGCATACAAAGCGGTGAAAACTAGTGATAGGCCAGAGGATTGGGAATTTTTTTTTTTTTAGGAACCAGCAGCGGATGACTAAAAAGCTAATAAAGAGGGAGAAAATTGATTATGAAAGTAAATTGGCAAGAAGTATAAAAACAAACAGCAAGAGCTTCTATGGGTACATAAAAAGAAAGAGTGGCAAAACTGAGCGTTGGACCCTTGGAGGGATGCAACTGGAGAATTGATAACGGGGATCAGGCAGATAATTTAAACCAATATTTTGCATTGGTCTTCACGCTGGAGAACACTATAAACATCCCAAAGATATCAGATAAACAAGGAGCTAATGGGAGGAAAGATCTTGTAACAGTCTCCATCACGAGGGATAAAGTAATGGGTCTGAAGGCAGACAAGTCGCCAGGACCTGATGGCCTGAACCCAAGGGTTTTAAGGGAAGCGGCTGCAGGGATGGTAGAGGCATTGGTCAAAATATTCCAGAACTCACTGGATTCTGGGAGGGTCCCTGCGGATTGGAAAACAGCTAATGTGATGCCCCTGTTCAAGAAGGGAGGGAGACAAAAAGCAGGAAACCATAGGCCAGTCAGCCTAACATGTCACTGGGAAAATGCCAGAGTCCGTTATTAAGGAAGAAATAGCAGGACATTTAGAAAAGCTTAACACAATCAAACAGAGTCAACATGGTTTTGTTTCCAGAAGGCATTCGATAAAAGTGCCACATAAAACATTATTGCACAGCCAATAATAGGAGCTCACGGTATTGGGGGTAATGTATTAGCATGGACTGAGGATTGGTTAACACACAGAACACAGAGAGTTGAGAATAATAGGTCTTTATCAGGATGGAAAGATGTAACTAGTGGAGTGCCACAATGATCAGTCCTAGGGCCTCAATTATTTACTATCTATATTAATGACTTGGAGGAGGGGACAGAGTGTAATGTATCCAAATTTGCTGACGATACAAAAATAGGTGGGAGGGCATGTTGTGATGAGGACATAAGGAATGTGCAAGGCGATATAGACAGGTTGAGTGTGTGGGCAAAAACTTGGCAGATGGGGTTTAATGTAGGAAACTGTGAGGTCACACACTTGGGTAGGAAGAATCAAAAGGCAGACTATTATTTAAGTGGAGAGAGACTCCAAAAAAGTGCAGCACAGAGGGATCTGGGTGTTCTTGTGCATGAAACACAAAAAGTTAGCATGCAGGTACAGCAAGTAATTAAGAAAGCAAATGGAATTTTGACCTGTATTGCTAGGGGGTTGGAGTTTAAAAATAGGGAAGTCTTGTTACAACTGTACAGGGTGTTGGTGAGGCTGTACCTGGAGCACTGTACAGTTTTGGTCCCTATATTTAAGAAAGGACATACTGGCATTGGAGGCAGTTCAAAAGAGATTCACTAGGCTGATTCTGGGATGAAGGGGTTGTCTTATTAAGAACAGCTAAACAGGTTAGGCCTTTATTCATTAGAGTTTAGACGAATGAAGGGTGATCTTATTGAAACATACAAGATTCTGAGGGGGCTTGACAGAGTAGATGTTGAGAAGATGTTTCCACCAGTGGTGGAATCTCGAATGAGGGGACATAGTTACAGAATAAGGGAACACTCATTTAAAACTGAGATGCGAAGGAATTGCTTCTCTCAGATGGCAGAGAATGTCTGGAATTCTCCACCCCAGAGAGCTGTGGAGGCTAGATCACTGAAAGTATTTAAAGGGGAGGTAGATAGATTTTTGAACCATCGGGGAGTTGAGGGCTATGAGAAACCGGCACGAAAGAGGAGTTGAGGCCTGGGGCAGATCAGCCATGATCTTATTGAATGGCAGGGCAGGCTCGAGGGGCCAAATGGCCTACTCCTGCTCCTATTTCTTATGCTATGTCCTCATTTATCTTTATCTTGTAACTGGCTGGTAGGGGTGCCGGAGGGGTGGGGGGAGGTCATCTGGCTAAGTAGGGGGTTTGAGGGGCTCAGATTTACCAATTTATTGCTGTTCTTGACAATTCAATTTTTATTCATGCCACCAGAGATGCACTGGTATAAATTTGTATTAAATCTTCTTTTGGCTTTGTTGGGAGTAGTTCTGCACCTTGAGCATGGTTTCTGATGTTAAATGTGGTCCTACTGCAGCTCAAACAATAGTAGTTCTGCCATTTTTAATATACAGCAAATGTAATTAAGCAACAATTCATGAGTGACACTTTACAGATATGGAAAGGTACAGGGCTCATTATGTATAATGTTTGCCCTCCACTTTACAGAAACTTGAAGGGGCCAGCATGTTGTCTACTACATCCCACAGGCACCTCGTATTCACACTTCTTTACATTACAAACTTTTCCTCTCCCATTCCTTAGGTGAGTTTTCTACATTTGCTTACGATGTAAATATTATTTGCTGGCTCTTCTCCTCCCTTGATAGCTCCTCCTTTTTCTTGGCTATTTATACAATTATTATAAAAGGTCATTTTTCTCTGCAGTCAACTGTGGTAGGTAGCCCAGCACCAGAAGGCTTTTTCCACTGCTGAATCTTGTTATGACTAACCTTTGACTGACTAACCAACCCCAGCTTCAATGTCCAATCTTAGCATAAAAATCTCTCAACCATCTCCTTCTGGCCCCAATTCAAACATCAATTCCTCCCCCAGCAACACCTAAAACATTGCTACCAAATAACACCACTAACTTAGAATCTTCATTTGATTATGCAAACTATAAAACTGAAATAACTGAATCCCTTCCTTTGTGAGTTTTTTTGAAATGCAGCTTCTGTTGTCAATGATTAACGTTCACCTGGTTGCCATGGTGCATTCTGGAGCAAAGTGAGAACTACTACTCCCCCTTTTCATCGCTCGCACAGAATTAATCAACGGAAATCCACAACATCCAAGGGTCCATTGAAATTTCCAATTTGCAGACTCAAACCCTACATCCCCTAGACAAAGGGGTAATCTTGTGCAGGCAACATTTATAGTAGTGAGTAACTAAATTTCTGATTTTTTTCCCCAGAATTGTGACATGTTTAAAGAAACTGTTTTCTTGTGCTATGAATTTTGGTCCTTAATTTTTCATGATGATTGCTCCGAATGCCCACTGTAAAGATCAGGGGGAGATTGGCAGAATCTCTAGAGAATGGGATAAATGGCTATTCATGCTGTTCCTCTGGGTGGGGTGGGGGAATTTTGCTAATTTCGCGAAGTTCTCAGAAATTCAGGCCCATTATTTAAAGCTGCATATGCTGACCCAAGTGACCAATTGGAAAGGACTATTGCAAACAATGTAAAGAAATCAGAGTGATTCAATTGGTTCACTTTGTGATGGGTTCAGGTTCCAGAGTAGCTTATTGTTGATTGAAATAAATAGAAATAGTTATTAAATATTCCATTAATAAATGCAAACTAAATCAGTATCATTAACTTAGACAATAGGTATTCAGGCGTTAACAACCACTTTAAACTTTTCATCACAATACATGAAAGGATTAGGGAGTCAAAAGTCACATTGAGGCCACTGGTCTCAACTAAAATGGGGCAGTTCTAAAGAAAAAACACAGATAAAAGAAAAATATGATTTTGGGATATATTAAGTAAGGAGAACAGTACATTTTTTCTTCAGATTACATTTTCAACAGCTTGTAGGTTGGGAATGACTCACTTCATTAATTATAATGCGATGTAATTGTAATCATGTATGAATATAAATTGAATTTCCTTCAGTTAGACGCATGACAGGTTTGAAGGTTGATCAGCCTCCCAATCACATTCTATAATTATTTTCTAACGTCCCCTTCCGTCAAAGAGCGGATAGTATGTACCACATGACATGAAACGAACATGCATAACACACCCCATTGTGACTAGAATTTAATTTTTAGGAACGTACTTTAGTCAGCTGGCTATCTGTACGTACTGCTAGAAATGTGTCAGGCCTCGCCAGTACATATAGGGCAGCACATCTGGCTGAACCCACGTGAATCTCAAACTGAAGCCAAGCGTTGTCCAGCATTGGATCAGGCAGGACAACTGCCCTTTTGTTTGCCACCCCAGATGATAGTTAAATCCTGTTTTGAGATCATATCTCAACAACAAACCCGTTGCCAATTTCGCCTTTTTTTTTTGGACAAGGTTTCCAGCAATTTCCTTAAGTCTAATCCATGAAATCATTGTATAATAATGAAGTGCTGGATTGTATTCCTGCAAATGATGGGCTCTAAAACTAATCCTTTCAACCCTTTACGCCAAGCTGCAAAAAACTTTAAAAATGATTCTTCTGCACTTTTCAGAGTCACTGCCTTAATAAGAAAAAAAAAAACAATTCGGCAAAAGATACATGAAAAATTATTTTAATACCAAATATATTATTTTCCAATGCACATTATGAAAACCCAATTTCAAACATAGATTGAGGAAGATCCTCTGTGTAATAAAAGTGAAACACGGGCCAGAATTTTTAGCTTGGCAGGTGGGAGCACACCTGACCCAACCGAGCGTGTAATGATGCGCGATGACCTTGGCCGAGCGTGCTGATGTCAACGCGCAGTCGCGCGACAGTTTGGTCGGCAGGCACACTCCAGAACCTATTAAGGCCATTAAGTTATCAATGGTGCTGAATTTTTCACTGCCCATTCAACCTAATGGTTGACGTGCAGGCAAGAAGGCCAAGCGGCCCTTTGCATTTTTTTTGGAAACCTCATCCACGGGCGAGATGAGGTTTCCAAAAGCAAATAAAAATTTTAAAGTTTTTATTTCATTTGTAATTAAAATCACGGCCCTGCTCATGTCACATTAAATTTTTCTGTCATTTAATAATTTATTCAATACATTCTTCATCTCGAGGCAGCTCCAAGCTTTGGAGATTAATCAGCACCCTGTCATGCGTATGTGCAAAGTTCACACTTGGCCTGCTCCCACCGCACCCTCCCCCACCCCCCCCCCCCACCCCACACAGGTGGCACTCAGTGCTGCCGCTCAAGTATCACTCTGGGTAGGTCTTAATTGGCCCAGTAGCGGGAAATCGCAGTGCGATGTTGATCGCACTTGGCGGTCTGCTTCCCGATCGCCCACGCCGATCTGGCATGCCAAGGGCAAAATTCTGCCCCCTGAGCTTTTATTTCAGATCTCTAGCATCCAAAATGCTAGAAAAACTCAGCAGCTCTGGCAGCATCTGTGGAGAGAGAAACAGTGTTAACATTTCAAGTCCAATAAACTTGGTTTCTCTCTCCGCAGATGCTGCCAGCCCTGCTGAGTTTTTCCAGATCCTCTGCGTATTGGCTGTTATAAAATTGGAAATATACTTAAGATACATTTGCTACTTTGCTATACTTGGCACAGAAGGAAGTTATATTCCCCATAAAGATAACAAACAGCCCATAAATCTGGTGGCTGGTTATGTCACTGGAATGAAGATACTACAGCTAGGGACTTCATTCATTATTTCTGAAACAAAACATCTAAGGTAATATGCAAAGTATATGGTTGTAACAATTCTTAGAATAGCAATGTTAGGAATATTAAAAAGCTATAGTTTTGTGAAATGGACACTTTTTAAGCAAAATAGGAAAATAAATCAGCCATCCTTTACCAGAGTGACAATCTCAATGCAGCACAATCTGAAGACATGGAATAATGAAGAACAGTCCTTCACTCGAATCCTGGCCTCATTTGTAAGGCAAAGCCAGATTCTATGGCAAGCATTGTATGCTAACAGCTTGATGCCAAACTCAACAAAAGTGGAACACTGCTTCCTCTGCCATTTCAAATTTCTGTACCATAAAAAGGGACAAAAGATTTATTGCAGAAAAAGGATTTTCACCATCTGAATGTCAACTGTAGAACAGATTTTCTAGAGTGTCTGATAAAATTCTAGTTACAATAGCGCATACAAAATAAAATTTAAAAGTTCCTAATACTTTCCCTTCATGAACGAACCAACTTAAACTTTACTAAACTAAACTTACAGCCACCAATATCTCATCCAAATGTTCTAGGCAAGGAGAGTGGACCTGGACAAAAGTGTTGATCACAAATGGTCACCTGGCAAGATCAATGAATAGTGATCAGGAATCCTGGTTGATTTCCCCCCACCTTAATTTTGATCCAGGGGTACGGTGCTCAGTTAAGCTCATCCATTTGCTACCACCATAGTTTTTAAGGATGGTTAGCTTACACAGGCTAGGGATCAAAACTGCACTTGAAATTTACAATTAGTTTTGCAACAGTGGGAGTAGGGATATTGACTAAAGAAAACAACAGAGCAATAAACAAGTCAATAAATAAGTTCATTTTCAGATATTTCGCCCAGACTGGAAGACTAGCTGATCCCAAAATCATAGAAGTTTTGTGTATTTCGAGATTTTGTGTTTCTTTAATTAGATGTGCATGAAGGTGGTGTCCAGTGAGATTCACAACATTTCGCCCTGCCTCAAGATCAAAGTACATTAAAAAAACTGTACAACCTAAAGATGTGTAAAAATGTAAAAAAAAACTGGCATTTAAAAAATTCTCCTCAAACACAATCAACAGTGTGGGAGGTCAACATGCACACTTAAATAGAATATGAACATTCTGGTGATTGCTAACAAATAACACAGTACGGCCAGCACAAAAACAGGCCATTTGGCCCAACTGGTCCATGCTGGTGTTTATACTCCACCCCTCTTCATTTAATCCTAACCCTATCAGCATGACCTTCTATCCTTTCTCCCTTACACGTTGATCCAACTTTTCCTTAAATGCATTCATGCTATTTGCCTTAACTAGATTATGTGGTAATGAACTCCACATTCTGACCACTTTCTCTTCAATTCCTGGTTGAATTTACTAGCAACTCTCTTATATTTATCAACTTCCCACAAATGGAAACGTCTTCCTTTTTGGTTATTTGTCCATGAGATATGGGCATTGCTGGTAATGCCAGCATTTATTGCCTATCCTTAATTGCTGTTAAGGAGGGAGTTCCAGAATTTTGACACAGTGAAGGAACAGCGATATTGTTCCAAGTCAGGATGGTGTGAGACACGGAGGGGAACTTTCAAGTGGCGGTGCTCCCAAGCATCTGCTGTCCTTGTTCTTCAAGGTGGTAGATACCAGATTTGGAAGGTGCTGCCAAAAGAGCTTTGGTGAGTTGCTGCAGTACATCTTGTACACTGCTACCACTGTGCATCACTGGTGGAGGAAGTAAATGTTTAAGGTGGTGGATGGGGTGCCAATCAAGCGGGCTGCTTTGTCCTGGGTGGTGTTGTGCTTCTTGAGTGTTATTGGAGTTGCACTCCAAATGGTACTGAACACTGTTCAACCATCAGCAAACAGCCCCACTTCTGGCCTTATGATGGACAGGAGGTCATTGATGATGCATCTGAAGATGCTCTAGGACATTACCCTGAAGAACTCCTGCAGTGATGTCCTGGGGCAGATGATTGGCCTCCATCCACCACAACTATTTTGTGATTAGTATGACTTCAATCAGTAGAGAGAGTTCCCCCTCCCCACCCCCATTCACATTGACTTTTTTGCTTGGGCTCTCTGATGCCACACAGTCAGATGCTGCCTTGATGCCATGGGCAGCCACTCTCACCTCATCTCTGGAATTCAGCTCTTTTGTCCATGTTTGGACCAAGGCCGTAATGAGACCTAGAGCAGAGTGACTCTAAGATCATAAGGAATAGGAGCAGAGTAGGCCTTTCAGCTCAACAAGCCTGCTCCACAATTCAATAAGATCACGGCTGATCAGATTGTGGCCTCAAGTCCACTTCCTGCCCGTCCCCCATAACCCTCAACTCCCTTGATCAAAAATCTAAATATATTTGAGCTAGACAATGACCCAGCCACCATTACTCTATGTGAAAGAGAATTCCAATGACTGATAACCCTTTGAGAGGAAGCTCCTCCTTATCTTGGTCTTAATTTGAAGACCACTTGTTTTTAAACTGTGATCCCTAGTCCTAAATTCCCCCATAATAGGAAACATCCTCCCAGCATCTACCCTGTCAAGCCCCCTCAGAATCTTATCTGTTTCAATGAGGTTACGTCTCATTCTTCTAAACTCCAATGAGCATAGGTCCAACATGCTCAAACTTTCCTCATAAGACATCCCCTTCAAAATCAGCCAATTGAACCCTCTCCGAACTGTTTCCAAAGCAATTGCACCCTCTTTAAGTAAGGAGACTAAAACTGTACACTGTACTCCAGGTGTGGTCTCACTAATGCCCTATACAGCTGTCACAAAACTTCCCTACTTTTATACTCCGTCCCCCTTGCAATAAAGGTCAACATGGTATTTGCCTTCCTAATCACTTGCTGCATCTGAATGCTAACGTTTTGTGATTCATGTACAAGAACACCTAGATCCTCCTGTACTGCAGTATCTCTCCATTGAATTAATAAACTGCGTTTCTATTCTTCCTTCCAAAGTGGACAAGTTCACATTTTCCCACATTATACTCTATCTGCCAATTTTTTTGCCCATTCACTTAACCTACATCTCTTTGCAGACTTTTTGTATCCTCCTCAAAATTTGCATTCCTACCCATCTTTGTATCATCAGCAAATTTGGCTACAATAGAGTCTGTCCATTGATCCAAGTCATTAATCTAGATTGTAATTAGTTGAGGCCCCGGCACTGATTCTTGTGGCATTCCATTAGTTACAGTCTGCCAACCTGAAAATGATCCATTTATCCCAATCTCCTATTCCTGTTAGTTAGCCAACCTTCTATCAATGCTAATATATCATCCCAAAACCATGGACAGAATTTTGCACTCAGCATGCAGGTGCACACTCGAGTGTGAAATAGTGCGTGATGACGTTGGGCGAGCGTCCTAACATCATCGCACACTCATGTGATATTTCGATCAGCGGGCCACACGAAGGTCAGCAGTGCACCCACTGACAATTATGAGGCCTGTTAAGGCCATTAAAAAGGCAATTGACGCTGATTTTTCACTGCCCGTCCAACATTATGGTCAGTGGGTGGGCGAATCGGCCAGGTAGCCTTTGCATTTTTGAGGAAAGGACAGGGTGAGGTTTCCGTGATTAATTTAAAAAAAAGGATTAAAATGCTCTGAAAAAATTATCATCTAAGTTTTCATGTGAGCGCATCTGATGTATGGACATTTTTTCTGCAGTTTCAAATCTTTATTGATTGACTTTCTTCAGCTCCCTGAGGCAGCTCTCTGCCTTCAGGGAGCTTTCACTGCGCGGTCCCCCCGCACCAGCGCAGACTTCAGCGCTCGCCCCCTTCCCGCCCCCACCCCCAGCAGCGCTGATCCTTTAATTGGCCAGCCAGTGTGAAATCGCAGTCAGCGGCCAATCGTGGTTAGCAGCCCCCTTCCCTGGCTGCTTCTGGGCCCACCTCCATAAACCACCACAGCTGGTTCAGGAGCTGAACCCGCGCTGTTGCCATCGTTCTGCATCCCACTCTACCTATCTAACCAACTGAGCTACCTGACCCCCACAATATTTAGATTAACAGTGATTTTATAAACAGTCTTTGACAAATATACTGTCAAAATACTTGGAATGACTTGACCACAAAAAATTGTCAGAAACAATAACTTCCTTAGGAAACAAATTAAATCTGAGCAACTAAGGTCCTGCCAAGATCTGTATAAAATTTTAAACCGGAAATTGGCCAAATGCAATTTCCACTGAATTATTGTGACTGCACAGTACTGTTTGATCCACTGTCATATTAAGGAAGCCAGTTAATTTGTTTTACATCTCCCAGCAACAAGATTTTTCACCTACAACAAAGTAAATCACTCTCTTTCCGGAGTAGCACATTGTAAGTTATGGGGGAGGGGGAAATCTTCCACATGCTGATAAAATCTATGCTCATTTTGTGCCAGGAAGAAAGTTTGGATACAGCACAGAATTTCCACTGGTCTGGGCTGTCCATTTTATGTTTAACTGGGCTGAAAATTTAATGAGAAGAGGGCTAAAACAGTCAGCGAAACAAAAGCCTTGGGGGCTGACGAGGTTAAGAAGTATTAAATTTATCAACCAGTATCTTGTGCACACAATGGTAAATGCTAAAGTTTAACCACAAAAAATATATTACCGTTGCACTGTGTGCAAAAAGCACCTTTGTAAAATGTGCTGGTCAAATTTGTGCTCATTAAAAATAGTATTTTAATATGCTTCATTATGATTTGCCTGTAAATTAACAGGTTGCCATGGAAACATTGGGTTGAATTAGGGGCGCCCTGGTCTGGCTTCCTCAGCTAAAATGTCAGTGGGAAAACTGCCTCACAGCAATTTAACATGGGGCAGCATCAATTGCTTTAAGACAAGGCTTCTGCCCCTATCTCAGGAGGAAGACCCGCCTGTACAGAGGAGCTGCTGGCCAATCCGATTGGCTGGCAGCTCCATAGTCCCAGCAGCGCCAGCTGGAGCACGAGAAACACTTGCCCAACACCAGCCCGCACAGCTATAGCTGCTGGGCTTCCCACATGGTAAAATACCAGTGGTGGACAGATGAGCCCTTTAAGTGGCTATTAATTGGACTGCCTGACACCTCCCCTGCCCCCTGTAAAATTTCAGATAGTTTGGGGCCAGGCGGAGAGAAAGCCAACCACTGGATTTTTACGTGCCCCCCCTACCTTCAAACCCGCCAGTGGGGGAGCATAAAATCCAGCCCATTTTGCTTGAGAAAGTACATTTTAGGCAATTGTGAAGTAAAACTTCTTATTGGTCAGCAACCTTATTCTGATCAAAGCT
The DNA here is from genome assembly GCF_017639515.1 of Carcharodon carcharias. Classification (NCBI taxonomy): domain Eukaryota; kingdom Metazoa; phylum Chordata; class Chondrichthyes; order Lamniformes; family Lamnidae; genus Carcharodon; species Carcharodon carcharias. The sequence continues at coordinate 41,578,513 of NC_054492.1, forward strand.
TAAGGAACGGTTAGAGATTTCACACATACAGCTGTTGGTTTTTCTCTTGGGTTACTTTGAGTGGGGCCAGCCGAGTTGTTCTTGCAGCAAACCCACAGAAATGATGGGCCAAATGGCCTTCCCCTGTGCCATAACTATTCTATGATTCGCTGCCCAAATTTTACAGTTATGCATTTCCTAGTCAGTGGATCAGATTGATGCAATAACAAAATCACTAACCATACATAAGAAGTTCAATGTGGAGAAACAATCCATGTTCTTCCTAACAAAATGCAAAGACAGTATAACATAAAGGGTACCATTCTAAAGGTGATGCACGAGCAGACGGACCTAGGTATACATATGCATAGGTCATTAAAGGTGGCAGAACAGGTTGAGAGAGCAGTTAATAAAGCATACAGTATCCTAGGCTTTATTAATAGGGGCAGAGAGTACAAGATGTGAAAGCAGTGGAGAGAGTGCATAAGAGGTTTACAAGAATGGTTCCAGGGATGAAAAACTTCAGTTATGAAATTAGATTGGAGAAGTTGGGACTGTTTTCCTTAGAGGAGAGAAGGCCAGGAGATTTGATAACGGTATTCAAAATCATGAGAGGTCAGGTAAGAGTCGATAAGAGGAAAACTGTTTCCACTCTTGAAAGGATTAAGAACAAGAGGGCACAGGTATAAAGTAATTGGCAAAAGCAATATAAGAAAAAACTTTTTCACACAGCGAGTGGCTCGGGTCTGGAATGCACTGCCTGGGAGTGTGGTGGAGGCAGGTTCAAATCAAGGCCTTCAAGAGGGAAATTGAAGAGAAACAATGTGCTGGGTTACGAGGAGAAGGCAAGAGATTGGCACTAAATGAAATGCTGATTCAGAGAGCTGATGTAGACATGATGGGCCTAATGGCCTCATTCTGTGATTAACTGGCATAATGTTAGTTCACCAATTGCATCGGCAGCATCCATTGAGAAATCCCTGGGTTGGACCATCTCACTTTCCCAACCTAACACACAAATCTGCGTACAGAACCACAAATATGTTCACAGCACCTAATCCAATGTTCCTGCTTTCCTAAAAAGACCAAGAACATTTTTGAAATGCTAATGACATTCAAAATCTCTTGATTTGTAATTACCATTAAACAAAATAAGAAAAAATATGTTGAGATACATATTTTAACAATGCAGATCGCTCTTCTCCAGCATTACATTATTCCATTGATGCTTACCTTGTGACTTGGGTTCTTGTATTGAAGTCAAGCGACCTCATTGACTGCAATACTTCGACACAGCCCATATACTGAAACAATAAAAGATGACAATCAGCAAGAAAGCAAAAAACTGCAAAATTCTTAACACAAAGTAATCATGAGAGCACAATTTGTTTTATTTATTTTTTATAAATAGAAACCATGTAAATAAATTTAGATACTTATTCACCAAAATATATATTAAAGATAGGCAACACAGCAAGTTGTTGTAACAGTGATAGGACTTGGGCCTCCTAACCAGTTCCTGGAACTCTCCAAGAAGGCCAAAGTTGAGGCTTCTCCTAAAGGGAGAAGGCAAGCTGAAAGAGATAGAATTCACTTAACTGATGTGGACTCCCTAACAGATGGTTAAAAAGCAGTGTGTGTAGAATTTAGGAGCAGGTTGGTGTCTGCCCTTAGTTGGAGTGAAGCATACACTGCAGGGAGCCTAATTCAGGTAATGGTGTATCAACAGTCTTTCTTCCATACAATGGAATAAGCTGCCAAAGGAAATAGTCACAGTTCCATCACTTGAAATCCCCAAAAACCATCTTTATATTATTTCCATTTATAAGTTTTTCCATCAAGACTACCATTTCATAAGGTCATGACTAATTTAGTTCTACCCATATAAATGTTGGCGGAAAATGGAGATCAGTCTGTGATGCCAACGTAAATAAAGCAAATGCAGTGACTATACTTCAAAGTGCGTCATAAAAAACTTTATATACATGCATATTATTTCTTTATGTCCCCATAGAATAAGGTGCTTAGCTACTTGCATGTGAAGTTCATTAACCTCTTCTGACCGAGACTAGATCCAACAGCACTTGGACTTATAATTCTAAAGCTTCAGTGTAGTAAGTTTGATAAGCTACAGTAGTCTGAAAGGTTGAAGGATTTATCTCTCATGAAGCCACTTAGTTAGGCCAGGTGGAATCCCAGAAATCACCCTCTTTCATAACGTAGGAGGTTCAACACTCTTTAGGAAGAACAAAGTAACATTAAAAAGACAAGATGGGGTAAAAATTGGACACCGAGTTGAGGGGGTATCAAGCCTACTCTGCTTGGGGGAGCTTTACAAGATTGGGTGCAGCCTGGTATACAGCCACCACTGAAAAGAGGGCAATGTGTTTATCTATTTATTTTTAAGGTTGATGCCGAGCCAGGAGATTCAGGAGTACTCCTCCTGGCTCCACACGGGCTGCTCGCAATCTAGGATCGGCCGCCCCATTGTCACCACCCCCTCTTGGGACTTACCCAAGTGGCAGTGTAGGAGAGGCAAGAGGATCAAAATTTCTCTGCTTCAAACAGGCGAGCTGTCTTTGGAGGTGTGGCCAGTAGCTTGTCCAATTTATTGAAAAGAAACAGTGACTCAATTTGACCCAGCCTTGGGTCTCCTGGTTGTGCCACACCGTAGACCCAGAAAAAGGCCATAACCAGTTTCTACACCAGAGTTTGGAAGGTAATCGACAACTGGGACTTAACTCTGTCAAGGTCAGTGACTACAGGTAGGAAGTTGTCAGGGTGTGAATATCCAAATGTTGCACTGTTTGCTCTACCATAGAGAAATTTTTGCTGCAGCCAAGCCCACCAATCACCTGATGAGAAGCAGACCTGGGGTGAATTATAGTGCCAAGGCATTTAGCTGAAGGGGATTGTATGAGGAGTGGCACCAAGGGTTGAAAAGGTTGTGACCATCAGTCCAGAAATTGAAAGTCTGGTTAGAGTTTTGCTGCTTGAATGTTACCAAGTTCTTTTGATCCCGGGATCAGTTTTCTAGCATAAGAAAATTAGGCTCTAAGGAGGTGGTGGGGCCCACAGCCATTACGCACTGCAGGAGGACTAAATAGCCTAAATTGGATTGGCTGGCAGCTCCAGCAGCCCTGGCAGCACCAAGAGCTCATTGGTGGACACTACCAGGACTGCAAGCAGGCCCAAGAAGGTGGCCCATGGATCCCAGAGCCAGGTAAGTCCAGGGTCTTGGATGGGGGCTGTGTGCTTTATGGAGCAGGCTGGTAGGAAGTGGGGGGAGATACTGTCTTAAGGGGGCTGTCCCTGATGCACAAAGCACACCCCGCCCCAAAGAGAGTACACTCCCTTCCTTCCCGCCCTTTTAAAAAGGTTTTTCTTAAAAGATAGACTGTCCACTTCCACCCGATTGCTCAGTTCAACCGTTTTATGTCGTGGGCAGCATATTATCAGGTGAATCGAGCTTGTTAAATAGTGAAGGGGCAATTGAGCTTGTTATTTAAATATGGCTGTCAATTTTGGCACTCGCCCTATTTTACATATTCCCTGACTGAAAACATGCCCAGCAAAGGCACATAAAAATCCAGCCCTATATCTTAAAACACAAGTATCAACAGTCTATTGTTCCAGAAGAGTTGCACTTGTGATTCACAGCTCCCTCTAGCAAAGGTCCTTTGGGTGGTCATCTTGTGGAAAGGACACAACATGGTTATGTGTCAACATAGGCAATACCCTTAAGGTAGAATCTATTTTCTGCCAAATCTGGATGTTCAGATTGAATTGCTGGAGTACTGAGCTCCATGAGAATTCTGTGGTTAGGGATTGCACTTCAACCAAAATAATAGGCTCAAAACATTTACAGATCAAAAGATTCGCACTACGTTCTGCCAGGAATTCATTAATCAATTTCTAATGCAGTGCTTCCAAAACTGTTTCCCGGTGTGACCCTATTTTAATACTTCAGACTTTGTATGACCCTGGGTGGGGGGGTAGCTTCAGCTCCTGAGTGGAGTGGTGGGGGGAGTTTAACTCCTGAACTAGGGGCCAGTAGAAATTCAGTGTGATGAGAACTATTTAAACTGCAGGGTTAAAAAAAATACTTACCCTTTCACATGTTTTTTTGCAGCAACAATCAGGTCTCAAAAATCTGTCCATTAGGCCATACGCTCAAATAGAAAAACCATGAGGGCTTAAAGGGGCCTTGCATCTGTTAGCACTCAGTCCAAGCTCTGTGGCAGCCATTGCTGTTCTGGAGCTCATGACCCCAAAATCTTGTCACACTACCCTATTGGGGGGGGGTCATGACCCACCGTTTGGGAAACTCTGTTCTAATAGCAACACAGGCCAATTTGGGTATAAGTTTGATCGCTGCATATACTGTGCTTATCTCCCAATTATATCATCATCTCAGTTAAGGCGAAAGAAAGAGCACTGATGAATGATAGTGATCAGGGGATTGTGCCTTACTCCCTTTGTAAGGCATTGAAAATTATTTTTATTAGTAGCTGGGATTCTTCATAAAATATTCTTTCCAAGAATTATACCTTCCACGTTTCATGCACAGCGTAATTGACTCTCAAGCTGAATCTTTCATAGCTGTACGATGAGGGAGTGATATTGCAGTCTTTGTCCATATTTCTCAGGTCTCTCATGTTCTATTGAGAATTAACCACCAAATCCTCCTGATAATATAATCATGAATTAAACATGATATGCCTGCATTATTACTAAAGTAGCCCATTCTCTTGTGTTGAATCAACCATGGCCACAAGCTCTGGGAACCAACTAATGCTTTTGAATGGGCCATTTCCAGACTCAGTCGCTGTGAGCAATCTGAATACTACTGCAACCGTTCAGATCATTCAATTATCTTATTTCCTCCCACTATACTAGGGGCAGAGTAAAAAAAAAGGACATGGAATTTATTCAAAAGCTGATAGAACTTTGTCACACTCTAAACAAAGATATTCTTTGCATTTGAAACAAGAGTGAACTCAAGTTTTTTTTTTAAAAAGGTCATTACTAACAAACTGAGACTCAGAAAAACATGGCCTGTCCTACAAGTTGATTACCAGTATTTTCCCCTAACAGAGAAAAAAACATTTCGTATGTGATTCATTCTTTGAGGTTACATGAGTGAATACACCCTAGTTTCTTGAACTTTAATTCTAGGAGGCAACCCAACAAGAAGCATTGAAAAAAAAAATCAATATATTGTTTTGATAAATTATTTTGGAAGAAAACTGATCTCATCTCTGACTCATTCTAGTCACAGTGGCATAATTGGAGGATATTTACATCGAGCACCTTACTGAAATCAGGAAATGCATATTCAAAGTAAGCAATCTGGCTCATACTCCAGGGGTACAGCATTGGAATGGTTGCGCCTCTGGTCTAGCATAGCAGAGGTTGAGAGTTCATTTCCAAATATGTCAAATTACGAAATGAATTTTTAAAATGTTGGTAATTTTGCAGGTTGGGTTCAGAGGAAAAAGACCACTATGGAAGATTCTGGATGGTTGGAAAAAGAAACTGGTGTAGTCTCAGAAGAACTTGACAGTTGATCTTCAGCAGGACTTGGGAAAGGTGAGAAATGACTTGATTGTCGCTTTCCCACAGCACTGCTATGGAAGTTATTAGTTTAAGAAAGTCAATTGCATTGTGTATGAAATGCTGGCAGTTTATTAGTTGCAGAGAATATTCTCTGAAAAACCCCAGAAAATATATAAAAATACTACCCCTACCCAGTGTGGCCTACACATGAACGCTGTCCCACGTGGTGTAGTTGACTCTTAATGCTCTATGAAGTGGAAAGCTACATGGCTGTGAAAATAATGGCTACTTAGCAGCAGCAAGGGAAGGGCAATCAATGCAAGATTGATATATCCATATCCTGAGAAGTAGAAAAGGTATCTAGACTATGCTCATTTACATCTCTCTTTGTTGGTGAAATTACAGCCATATAAAATTGTTAGAACAATGACAAACTATTGCCCAACAATCAACCCTGTATTGACATTACTGAAAGAAAGATTTGCAAAATTTATGCATGAGCCTCATTTGATGAATCAACGGATTATACAACACAAGATGATCTAAATTTTCCTGCAATTCCGTACACTTGGCCACTGTTAAATATCAGGACAATTGCAGCCAGTCCCCCATTTCTCTTCACTGAAATTTGGAGTGCTCAACGATCACAGGTAATATCTGATAAAAAAGCAGACGGTGCCCAGTGTTGATTCTGCTACTTTCTCACTTTTTCTGACAATAAAATATTCATTTCTCCCTCCTCCCAGCCAGCAGCCCTGGTGATTTTGAAAGTACGAGGAAAATACTGAACTTGTGCAAAGCACCACTCGTGTGGATGCACATTCAAAGTGGATTCAACCATATTTCTCCGGACAATTCTTATATGGTGATCAAGGTTCAGTGGGGGAAAACGAGGAGTACACAGCAGCTGTGAGCCAGCTGGAGAACAAAGTAGCCATCTTTTCCCTTGTTGACCAATTCAGAAAACTAATCTAGACCAAAACGCAGAAGCTTTCTAAAGCTGGGGAGGATTTGAATATCAGATTTAGATAAAATTGACAGGCTGGGTCTCTTTTCTCTTGAAAAACAAGGCGGCTGAAATTATAAAAGATTTTGATAGAGTGGATGTAGAGAGGGTGTTTCCTCTTGAGGGGAAAAGCATAACTAGAGACCATCAATATAAGATAGTCACCAAGAAATCCAATAAGGAATTCAGAATGAACTTCTTCACCCAAAGAGTGGTGAGAACGTGGAACTCGCTGCCACATGGAAAGGTTGAAGCAAATGGGGAAGCTGGGCGAGCATATGAGGAGAGAAGGGAATAGAGCTTACGTGGTAGATTTAGAGGAGAAAAGATCGGAGGTGACTCGAGTGGAGTATAAACACCAGCATGGACTGGTTGGGCTCAAAGTGGCCTCATTGTGACCTGTATATCCTTTGTAAAATTGATGCTGCACTCCTAACCTGAAAAAGAAAGTGCTGACTGGGAAAGCTAATCTTGGGTGTACCATGGCCGACAGATCACAAGCCATGCCTTAAAAGTGAAGCTGTGCCTTGAAGACTGCATTTCCCACTTCACAGTTACCACTAGCAGGCTGGCAGCATGGAACAACTGTAGCCAAAATGGTATTCATTAGATACACTGCGTTCCTTACAGAGAGGTACCCAAAATACTTCAATAAATCACTTTCTGACTCAAAGGAGGTAATTTTAAGCTAACTCACTGGGTGGAAAACGTCTGGGATCAGGAGGATTGATGGTTTTACACCCCACTCAATATCACATGTTGACTTCAATGGAGTGAAATTCAGCAAAGTGTAAAGCCAATGGTCTACCCAACTCCCTTGGCTTTTCTGCCTGGTGAGTTAAGTTAAAATTGTTCCCAAAATTTCTTCCTTGTGATATTTGAAAAGGGAATTAGCAAGAACCACTTAATACTTTGCCTTTGCTGCTGATTTTCAAAACTTAGAATATACTTTGTTTTGACTCATTCACATGTTCCATATTTAAAGACTCATCTCTACAATGAAAGAGAAATATTCATAAGATTAAATTCTTCCAAGAACAGTAATTTTTAGATTTAGATTAGTGTTTAAAATTCTTCAAGATATGTAACGCCAATTCTGCTGAAGTAGCAGGAATCAGCTGGATGTGAACAGAGCGGCAAACGTTACCATTACTCAAGTGTTGTCTAAAAGAGATCAATTTGCTAAAGGCCTACAAAAATGTCAGGATATTTTAACCTAATCTGGAATCACTGAGGAAGGAGCCAGACCTTTGTCTTTCTAAGCTGCAGTTTGAACACTTCTGAAGGTCAACATGACCAAATGCACATGTGGTTTATCCACTTCTCTCCCCAGAAAGTAATATAAGTCAAGTGCACCCAAAGTTGGACCACATCACAGAATTGGAACCAACAACTTCATTTGTTGTTGGCAACAACAGGGTTGAAATTTATAGCACTCCACTCTGTTCTAAGAAGTGCAGCAGGGATTCCAGCTGATATGTGGCACCTATAACTCTTGGCATAAATCCCAGGGTCGGAGATTACCAAACAGCTGGAGGGACCTGCAATTTTTGGTGCAACTGGGGCACTTACCTCAGGTGAGAAAGACAGTGTTGGAACAGGATCATGCTGCAACATTAAAGGGGTCTATGCTGGTCAAAGGTGCCACAAAAAGTAAAATTCAAACTTCATATTTGGCGACAGGTGTTTTAAACACTTGTGGACCCAATTTCTGTTCGGATCCTGGCATGCTATATGCGCCTCCATCATTGGAGGCATACCTAGATTGGGGATGCATGAATTTTGCTGGATATTATCCTGCCAATTGCACTAATTCCTGGTATGGGCAAGGCCCCAGATGAACCTCAACTCCAATTTCTGATTAAGTTTCTCAGCTAGTGACCAGTGCAGGTACAAGCATTGAAAAGTGCAGTCATCCACAAAACTGCACAGCACATCCTTTCACAAAATGTCAAACTTTTTTCTGCCTTCAAAACACACACAAAAAATACATTAAGGTAATTCAAAACTTGAAACAGCTTTATTAGAATAGAATGGCTGTCTGAAAATGACATGCCATTGAAAATGAAAGAGCAAAGAATCTAAATAGCTAAGATTACTCCCCTTGATAAAATTGATATACTCATGGTAACCCTTCTAGAGTAACAAATGAGTTTGCATAAAGCAGTCGAAATATCTGTATCAACAAAAGAAAAGGCGCTGGTCTGGCAGATAACATGACAAACTGCTTCACATTGACATCACCTTAGACAACATGGGACCTGTGGCTGAAGCTGAGATTTGTCAACCTGTGATTGCTCAGAACATCAGCACTGAAGTGATTGAGAAGCATGTGATTAAGACTGTGCCACATCACCAAAACTTGGAGAAGCCCATAGTTGTCTTGGAGATTTACCAAATTGTGGAAAGAAAATATATAGGGCACCATTTAATACTAGACAATTACATCCACCAAGTGTCCCACTTTGAATTGAGAGACAGCCCACAATGGCCAACTTTGTGTATACAATTACTGTACCTGTATCACTTTTATTACATTAAACCATGCATGTCCTCTGATATTCTGCCCCTCAAAAGATCCTAAAGTTCAACACCTCTCCCCAATTTATCTCCAAATCAGGACACTATTTTGTGGATGTTACAAGCTGTCTCCACACTGTCTACAAGTCAAGTTCACCCCATCATCTGATCTCAAATCCATCTCCTGTTCTCTAGACTCAATACCTATTAAATTGCTGAGCATCCAACTTGCCAGCCTGGCCCCAATGCTAACTGACATTGTAACTGGTTCTCTCCCTCAGGTATCATCCCCTTCCTTTCAAAACCACTGACATCACCATTCTCCAGAAAACCCACAAGATTCTTCCAAACTCTCGCACAATCTCCAACAACACTTTCCCCTTCAAAGACTTTGCAAATGTCATTGCTTTCCATAATTCCATGTTTAAGTTTCTTCAGTCAGGTTTTCATTCCTGCTGCCACACCAAAACAACCCTAATCAATCTTACAAGTGGCATTCTCTGTGACTAACTGTGGTGTGTTAGCATTTCTCAACCTCTCTGGAACCTCTGGCATAGACAACAATTACAATATCCCATTCTCTCAGTTCCTTTGCCTCCGTTGCATCTGTTCCGATGATGCCACTTTCAAAAACAGTTCCTCTGATATGTCTTCCTTCTTCCTTAACCGAGGTTTTCCACCCACGGTGGTTGACAGTACCCTCAACCGTGTCCGGCCCATCTGCCGCGCATCCGCCCTCACACCTTCCTCTCCCTCCCAGAAACATGACAGGGTCCCCCTTGTCCTCACTTATCACCCCACCAGCCTCCGCATTCAAAAGATCATCCTCCGCCATTTCTGCCAACTCCAGCATGTGCCACCACCAAACACATCTTCCCTTCACTCCCCACAAACCCCCCCCCCACCCCCGGCAACATTCCACAGGGATCGTTCCCTCCGGGACACCCTGGTCCACTCCTCCATCACACCCTACACCTCAACCCCTCCCACGGCACCTTCCCATGCAACCGCAGAAGGTGCCAACACCTGCCCCTTTACTTCCCCTCTCCTCACCGTATAAGGGCCCAAACACTCCTTTCAAGTGAAGCAGCATTTCACTTGCACTTTCCTCAATTCAGTCTACTGCATTTGCTGCTCCGAATATGGTCTCTTCTACATTGGAGAGACCAAACGCAGACTGGGTGACTGTTTTGCGGGACACCTTCGGTCTATCCGCAAGCATGACCCAGACCTCCCTGTCACTTGTCATTCCAACACTCCACCCTGCTCTCATGCCCACATGTCCGTCCTTGGCCTGCTGCAATGTTCCAGTGAAGCTCAACACAAACTGGAGGAACAGCACCTCATCTTCCGACTAGGCACTTTACAGCCTTCTGGACTGAATATTGAGTTCAACAATTTTAGATCATGAACTCTCTCCTCCATCCCCACCCCCTTTCCAATCCCCCTTTTTTTCCAATAATTTATATAGATTTTTCTTTTCCCACCTATTTCCATTATTTTTAAATGTATTTCCATCCATTGTTTTATCTCTACCTTTTAGCCTATTTCAATCCCTTCCCCCACCCCACCCCCACTAGGGCTATCTGTACCTTGCTTGTCCTGCTTTCTACCCTTAATGTCACCTATTAGCACATTTCTTAGATAATATCACCACCGTCAACACCTCTTTGTCCTTTTGTCTATGACATCTTTTAGTTATCTCCACCTATCACTGGCCCTCTATCCAGCTCTACCTGTCCCAACCCCCTTAAACCAGCTTACATTTTACCTCTTTTCTATTTTTCCTTAGGTCTGTTGAAGAGTCATATGGACTCGAAACGTTAACTGTGTTCCTCTCCACAGATGCTGTCAGACCTGCTGACTTTTTCCAGGTATTTTTGTTTTGGATTTCCAGCATCCGCAGTTTTTTGCTTTTAATTTAATTACAATATCCTCTTCCATTTTCCAGCTCAGTGAGATTTCCCACAATCTATTTATTCTTACCTCTCTGGTCATACCTAGGGCATGCCTAGTATTGTCTTTGCTTAGCACCCCAACACGTTATCTTTTGAGTGCCACATGGATCAACCCGTGGATCCTTTCTATTCCTCCTCTGCTTGTTACCTAATGAAATGTTATCCACATTTGCTTTTATGCTGCTACAACTATCTCTCACTCCATACTTCTAACGTTCACCCACTGTGTCAGTGTTGTAAGGCTTTCTCCCTGACATCCAGTCTTGGAAGAGATGCAATTTCATCCAGTTCATCCATTGGAAAGACTGAAGCAATCATCTTCACTCCTGGTCATAAATCCATCCCCTTGGCATCAATTCATAAATCCATACCCTTGCCATCAATTCATAAATCCATACCCTTGCCATCAATTCATAAATCCATACCCTTGCCATCAATTCATAAATCCATACCCTTGCCATCAATTCATAAATCCATATCCTTGCCATCAATTCATAAATCCATACCCTTGCCATCAATTCATAAATCCATACCCTTGCCATCAATTCATAAATCCATACCCTTGCCATCAATTCATAAGTCCATACCCTTGCCATCAATTCATAAGTCCATACCCTTGCCATCAATTCATAAATCCATACCCTTGGCATCAATTCATAAATCCATACCCTTGGCATCAATTCATAAATCCATACCCTTGCCATCAATTCATAAATCCATACACTTGGCATCAATTCATAAATCCATACCCTTGGCATCAATTCATAAATCCATACCCTTGCCATCAATTCATAAATCCATACCCTTGGCATCAATTCCCTCTCCCTCCCCAGACAGCGCTTCAGGCTGAGCCACATTCTTCGCAATTTCACACCCTGTTTGTTTCCTGAGCTTCCATCACCAGATCCTTTCCCGTCACAATTCTTTCTTATTTCCACATCCAGAACACCCACTTAAAGCTTCAGTCTATGCGCTGCTGAAACTCACCTCCAGACTCAATTGAACCTGCTCTTCAAGCCACCTCTGTAAACATCAGCTCATCCAAATTCTCTTATATCCAATCCCGCATCAAGTCCCACTCAGTTATTACTTAACTGATCTGCATTGGCCCCTTAATTTCAATTTCCAATGTTAATGTTTAAATCCCTTCACACCTGACTCCTCCACATCTTTAGTACTTGCCCCAACCCCTGCTTCTCTGACTCTGGCCTTCTGTGCATCTACCCAAGCCACTTTATCCCACTATTGGTGGCTATGCTTTCAGCTGCCTAGGCCTCATGCTCTGAAATAATCAGCCTAAATCCATCCACCTCAGCACCTCCTTTAAGACCAAGTTTTTGGTATCTCCTCTTTGACTCGGCATCAAATTATTTTTGTCCATGCCTTAACTGGAGACAATCAATGCACGTTGCTGGTGTAGTAAAATTGTTGAACTTGCCCCTCTGAAGAAGAGTCATACCGACTTGAAACATTAACATTGTTTCTCTCTCCACAGGTACTGCCAGACCTGCTGAGTTTTTCCAGCAATTTCTGTTTTTGTTTTATGTTTGAAATTCCCCCTCTTGCTTTTAAATGTAATCCAAATTGGCCCAGTTGGAGAACAAACTAGATAAAACCAACAAAGGCTCAGGAGATGATTTCAAGCTGATATTGTGGCAAGTGCATGTACAGTTAATAAAACTGGCCTGTCTGACATTGAAAAAGCCAATTCAATTCTAACAATCAATGCCTTAAATTGGGAACAGATATACCGGTAAGTTTCAGCCTTACAGTCTACTTGCCAGGCATGGTAGACCAAGGGAATTAAAGAAAAAACACAGGAGGAAATAGCAGCTAAAGGGAGGAAATGGCCAAGGAGAATACCACAAGAAAAACAGGATACTACTTCCGTTCTGATTTGAGCAAAAAAAACAAAGCAGCAAGTGTCTTTTTACCAAAGGTTATCACTGTCTGTTGGGGATAATTTATGATGTCAAAGTACAATCTGTTTTTAATTTGGAGATTAGGTAAACATAGACTAATAGTTCCATAACTGAAATTTCTTACAAGATTCATATACTTCTCACAAATGTGACAGATAATACAGGATTCTTCACTTGCTAAAGTAGTCAAGTGTGTCACCAAATTCATGAGATGGGTGGAACCTAGTTTCTGATGGAAACAGCTACAATTGCTTAAACCAGCGGAACAGGAATTTTAATATTAAAGTGCAAGAAGCAAAGGAATCAGCTGCACATATGCAACCCATTAAGACATGAACCATCTTCCTCCATCACCCATAGCTCTTCATGGTATCGGTGAATTGAGCATCATTCCCTATCTACCAGCTCTCACTGACCTCAATAGCAGGTGGAGTAATATTGCACCTGTTTTCATCTCAGGCTTTGGGATCCTATAAGACTTCAGGATAGCAGCTGGAGTCGCTGTACCATTTCCTTCAGTATGATTTCAGGAGGATTTCAAACATAGTGAGCAAGGGCAGAATACTGCAGATGCTGTAAATTTTAACTTGACATTCTTATAGCCTTCTGGATTTAATACTGAATTCAACACTGTTAGATCATGACCTCTGCCTCCATCTTTTTGGCATGTGTTTTTTTTTGCTGGCTTCTTTATCCCTTCATGTTTCATTCAGATGGCTGCTAAATAAATATTCAAACCTCATCTGGGCACAAACTTTGCCTCTTTGCAATACTCATTGCCACTCTCTTTGGCTTCTGCAACATGAAATATTTTTTTAATCTCTCCTGTCCTCCACCCTATCACAAACCTCCCTTTTTGTTCTTCCTGCCCCCTCCCCTCTTCCATTGGCTTAAAAACTCTTACATTTCAAAGTTTCTTCAGTTCTGATGAAAGGTCATTGACCTGAAATGTTAATTCTGTTTCTCTCCACAGATGCTGCCTGACCTGCTGAGTATTTCCAGCAGTTTTTGTTTTTATTATAGTGAGCAAGGGTGTTGGATCAAGACCTGAAGAATGATTGAGTACAACCAAACCCACCTGGTGTTTCCAGCTTGTTTCTGGTGTCCAAAGGAACATTACAAGGGTGAGAATTTAATGCTAGAGATGAACAATTCGAATCCAAACTGGTGCAGCAGGAATCAATTGGAGAACCCTACAAGCTGATGTCTCAGTAAGATTGCAAATAAGTAGAGGTGCATCCCATCCCCTCAAAATTGCCAAGGATCAAAAGCCATCTTAAGAGATCATAGCACTCATTAATAAAAAAATGTTGCTATGGCTTTAGGCATAGCCAACATTGCGTGACTTACAAAATGGGTAATATTTATAGAAGTATAATTTGTTCTTCTGAATATTTAAAAACAGCAGTGGCATTCATGTACAGAAGAAACTCAATTTAAAATGGTTTGTTTAATTCAGCTCTCATTCATGTTTACATATCAACAACATATTTTTAAGATATTTCTAAAACATTGTGACCATTATAATCAGTGTTATTGGTTCATAGCAACTGGCCAAATCAAATTTCACTTTATCAGATGGGATTCTTACTGATGTCTCACTGACTACATTTGTGTAACCGATCCATTTTTCTATGAAAACCAAAAAATGAATCATCCTCATTTTAATGTTCTTCGGTGCTTCTCACTTCCAAGCTCTCTGTATCCTACCAGGTGCCCGACATAAACTTCAGATTTATTGTCTGCTTAGCAGTACTGCTCTGCCCTGTCAAGGTAAGAGGCAAGGGACTTCATTGATGCCTACTAGGTTGGGTCATGAACCTATTTTCAGCTACTGTACTATTTTCTGCGGCATTGGTCTGGCCCATTCTAAAGGTGACATTTGCAGTATCTTTCCTTCATGCTTTCTGATTTGTAACCTGATTGGAGATTGGGAAGGGCCAAGAAGTTGTGATCCAAAGGCTTTAAAAAAAAATATGCTTAAGTCAACCCCAATTCCTTGCACCTGGTCAGTTGCCTCTCTACTACTTTTTCCACTTGTCCACATTGGCACATGTAATTAGTCCTAAATAGACCCCAGACACATGGATGATGCATCTCTATTTTGAGCACATAAAAATCATTCATTGTATTTTGGATATGCTGTAATATGCAGTAATGATTTTGTGCACGTGTATTTTATTATGCAAATATGTACAATTCTCTGCACACAAAAGACCAAAATTTGGCCCATGATGTTCAAAATAAACAGATGTCTAGTAATAGCTCATTCTTTATATGCTAATGGAAAAGAAACTACTGCAAGTCAGCATGAAAGAACAGCTAAAGTGCTAAATATATATTCAGTATCATGAATGATAGATGAAGTGGCAGAAGCAGTGACTCACTGGAGCTAATCTACTTCCTATGAGACTTTGTAGATGTTTCTGACAGGTTGGGCACAATGCCAGAAATATCTGTGTGTACATACAGCTTCAGAATGAATCATACTTTCAAATGACAAGGATAAATCTTACTTTCTAAACCCACATTAGATGCAGACCCTGGAATAAGACCAGAATGTAACATCTGTTTACTGAACTATAGATTAAATATGTACTGAATGCTGAAAGGTATCATTTAAAAGGTGACAAAGAGATCATAATTACCAAATGAGGGCACTTAATAATTATGCATCAGATAAATGTTCTTCTAATACAGATCCTGAACGTTGGCCTACATTTTCTGCTATGGCAAGTAGTCATGTCAGAAGTGCATCAGGGTGGGAAGCTATCTCCGCACTTCCTTCACCCTGTCATCTTCCTCCAAGCTCCACCCATTCCTCAGATATTGTCTTCTTCAGTGGAAATTTGTGTACATGTTTTGCTTTATGATAGTTGTGTTCTTTACTGGTTCAGTTGCAAATGACTGAAACTTTGTAGTGATAGCACTCAATTAAATGCAAGAATGCCATAAAATTTACGTGATTTACCCAATGTGACACAAGACAGTGCCAGGCGAAAGTGTGATGTACAAGATGTACACTAGATGTTTAGAACTTCTATAATTCACTCCAAAGTTACTCAAATTCATAAGATCTGATAATTGATATCATCTAGCTCCAAATTCCTACTTTCTTTATGTTGCTTAATGCATTGTTTTACTTAAAAAATGGCAAATTATCTGAAATATACTGTATACTAGTGTACTCCTATACATTGACATGAAAACCCAGATAATATACTGTTTTATTGAAAAAAGTGTTATATAATCCACAATGTTGTGACTAATTTACATTCCTTTATTTTCTTAACAATTGGACATAGTAACCTTAAAGTCTGAGGTCAGAGTTTAATCGATTGTTGAGTAAAGTTTTTTAAAAACTTGCATTTATGTAACACCTTTCAAATCTCAGGATGTCCCAAAACCACTTGACAGCTAATGAAGGACATCGAAAGTTTCAAAATAAGGGATCACCCATTTAAGATGGAGGAATTTCTTCTCCGAGGGTTGTTAATCTTAGAATTCCCTACCCCAGAGAGCAGGGGAGGCTGGATCAATAAATATATCCAGGGCTGAGTTACACAGATTTTTGATCTACAAGGGACTAAAAGATTATAGGGAGCAGGCAAGAAAGAGTCAAGACCTCAATCAGATCAGCCATGATCTTATTAAATGGCCTACTCTTGCTCTTATTTTTTATGTTGTTATGCAAGTGTATCCGGATTCAACAGCCAATTTGCACACAGCAAGCTCCCATAAACCACAATGTGATAATGACTAGATAATCCATTTTTGCGACATTGATTCAGGGATAAATATTGGCCAGGACACTGGGGATAACACCCTTGCTCTTCCTCAGAATAATGCCATGGGATCTATCACACACACACACACACACAAAAACACACTGGTTCTTGGTTTAACGTATTATCTAAAAATTGGCACTTCCAACAGTGCAGCACTCTCTGTGCTGCATTGGAATGCCAGTCTAGATTTTTGTATTCCAGACCTGAAGTGGAAATTAAACCCACTAACTTCTGAGTCAGAGGCAACAGTGCTACCAACTGAGCCATGACCGGCAAAGTGCGCAAGGCAAGGGCAATCAGATTTTAATTGCCTTTTATGCTCATAATCCATGAAGAAATATCTGGCTGCCTTTACAGACATTCTGACTGACGTATCAGTTTTTTCTTTAAAAATTTGCAAGAAATTGGCGCAGAGTTAATTAACTACACCAAATGTGCCTACAAGTGTGACACCCAAGTGTGGCATAAAAAGTGTGATGGTGCATTTCCTGACATCCCACAGAGGTACTTTTCCTTAATATAATAGGTAGACAGATTTCGTACCTTCTATAAATACCAGTCAACACTATGTTACACTAGCCACAACTTCAGCCTGTACATACATTAATTGCCCACTTAATTAACAAAACTTACTTGTTCCACAATTGTGAATTGTTCTAAACCAGATCAGCTATACCATGTCTATAATTATTAATAATTATTGCGCCAACACTAAGAAATGGAAGGGAATTAAAAACTCCGGCGGATTCAGAAATAACAAAACAAAATCCTTTCATCTTATACTTAAATTACACACACGCGATCTGCTGAGACTCGCTAGCAGCCTCTGTTGACAGGAAACATATGGATAAACAGCATGCAGCTTCTAAAGTCTAAAACAAATCAATATTGTGGCTTGGAATATTCAATCAGGATGTCGGTCTCAAGAGAGAACATAAATGCAATATAGTCCATGATCTGTACATTCTATTAGTTTACCAAATGTTTTTCAGTGTTTTAAAAAAAAATCAGGGCAATGCTGTTTATAGTGAGATTGCAAGGAGTGAATTAGAGTTTATAGTGAGATTGCAAGGAGTGAATTAGAGTTTATAGTGAGATTGCAAGGAGTGAATTAGAGTTTATAGTGAGATTGCAAGGAGTGAATTAGAGTTTATAGTGAGATTGCAAGGAGTGGATTAGAGTTTATAGTGAGACTGCAAGGAGTGGATTAGAGTTTATAGTGAGATTGCAAGGAGTGAATTAGAGTTTATAGTGAGATTGCAAGGAGTGAATTAGAGTTTATAGTGAGATTGCAAGGAGTGAATTAGAGTTTATAGTGAGATTGCAAGGAGTGAATTAGAGTTCAACACTGTTTTTATTTCAGCCAAGCAGCACAAAGTGCTGGATAGCTCAGCATGTACGGATTGCAGCATCAGTGAAGAGCGGAATGTTTCGAGTCCATTATGATCCTCCTTCAGAACTACTGCCTGACTGCACTGATTGTTATCTACATATAAAAAGTGAGGTAATTTTAGTTACTAAATCACAGATTAAAATAAAATATGCAGATACTAGTTGGCAGACATCTGGATTTGTACAGGGCAAAGGATTCGTGTTTTCTATCACAATGAATCCGCTTTGAGTTAAATAATGTTAAACTTTAAAATGTTAAGCAAGAAAAACTTAACTTACTCGCACAGCGTAGAGTGCGCCAGAGCCCAGGACATCACCTCGAGGATGCAGCCACCCTTTGGCCTCGCTCACGGGTTGTCCGCCTCCAACCTGCATTGTGCTTGTGGTCACCTTGGGGAGGTCCTGTTTGGGGTGAGAGGATGCAGACAGGCAGCGGGTTAGGTCGACAGCTGAGGGAGAGAGGCTCTGGGCACTAAGGGTGTTGGTCAGTTTCATTCTGGGTATTTCTTTCGCGCCCAGGGAAAAGCTTTTGAGGCCAAGCAAGCTGGCCGGGTTAGACAGTTTCAGATTGGTCATCTTGGGGATGAAGGTGCACAGGGTGGTTGAAATGTCCTCTGCTTCAGATGAAAGTTCATCTGCTGGGGAGCCGGGCGTGAGCGAAGAGCAAGGAGACGAGGTGGTGGATGGATTCTTGACTCTTAGTGAAGCACTGGATGGCGGGTCGTCTAATGATGTTAAAGAATCGTTTCTGAAACGGTTGTACTTTGCCCTGTGAATCATGCCCGGCTGTCTGGAAAGTCCTTCTACATGTGATGGGTGTCCAGTGAAACTACAGCGAATACGTTCTCTCATAGCCTACTGCTGTAACCGATCTTGCTCCAAGCCCTTGGAATTCAAAAACTACCTATAGACTAGATTTGGCCAAAATCGCGATGCTTTCATCGGTGTGTGGATAATATCCTGTTTCTCATCGCTAGCACAGTAAATTAGAAACTTTTTTTTTAAAAAAAAGACGCAGGTTTAATGCACCATCGGCTGTTCCTCGTACCCACAGAAAGATCAAACCGCAATGGTGCAAGTTTGTACCACTGCTTTAAATGGGAGAGCACTCGGAGGAAACGATTTGGCGTCTGTCTTCAAAGCTGCTGCAATCCCAGTCAACCCGAAACGCCTGTCGCCCGGTTACAACCCCGACTGACTTCTCTCTCCATCCTCCCCAAATCTAGCCGAGAGCCGACGAAACAATCACCTTGAAAAGGCAAAACGGATTTAGCATATCCATTTCAAAGCGCCAGCGTGGTTTAGATTTCACCACCCCGCCCCGCCCCCCAAAAATGGTTTCAACTATCACTGTGGACGTGTTCTGCACCTCGCCCCCACTCTTTGCCTTCTCAAGGTCTGTTCAACCAACTCAACAACGCCGGCGCTTGGAGGGTACCGCAAGTCTGTCTTCGACAGGTTCATCCTCAAAGGCACTGCATAGCCGCTTCCTTGAGGGAAAAGCTGACACCACTATGCGGGCGAATTAAACAGCATCCCCCAATCGCACCATGTTCCTCCACACATTGTAGCCGACTTTACACAATAGCTACCCTCAGCTGTAATACAAGCCGGAGGCACAGCGTTAAAGGTCTGTGCATGGAATGGACAAGGGGAGTTGATGCAATTTTTATGAATGAACTTTTATGAATGAGTCTCCCCCCCCACCACCCCTCCTGCTTCAGTGTAGATGCTAATAAATCTGTGAATGAAGTGTAGATTGCTATAATTGACTGACAATCCCTGGGGTGGTTTCCTTTCATCCAATCAGCAGAAAGCTTTCTGACTCATACACCGCAAATACAATAAACGAGCAGCACTCGTTGTTTGTCCCCTTCGCATTTTACAAAAAGGAATTCTATCTAGAAATAGCAGACAGCAGGACATTTCGGGAAAAGAGCCAGCGAGCACTTGTATTGTGAATATTAACGTTGAAAATTAGGACTAAAGCCTTGATCAATTTTCACGAGGGAAAACAAATCAGGCAGGGTGTTGAGCCGACACATGAAAATATGGTACTAATCCCCTGGGAAGACATGATGCATCTTCCTCCGAACTTGGAGTTCCTTTTATTGAGGGCTTGTTCAATCTCCGGTCTGCTGTAACTTCCTGAGGCTTTCAAATTTACTCTGAAGACCTAATGAAAACGACAAGGCAGTCAAACACACAGGAAGCCAGGAATTGAGTGGGCTGACAGGAAAGAGAAAACTAATCTGGTTTTGTTCGTTAAACTTTAACATTTCGTTAAATATTGATGGCTGACCTATCATAAGAATATTTCACTTAGATCCGACTCTGCCTGTTGTGAATCACGACAATGACGTACAGAATGAGTAAATTATAGCGTGCAATCTGCTACCACGCAATTAATTAAACGATCTCAACTGAAATGTTGAGCAGAGTTGAGAATATCAGAGAGCAGTTTACTGCTGATGGACTCTCATTTTGGCCCTCGCTAAAAAAATATTATATTAACTGACGAGACTCTCTTTAAACCCAAGCTTCACGACAATCCAATCTTATTAAAAACCAAGTGCCAATCAAAAACTAGGCTCAGGAAATTACAGTAGACGAGAGTCCTTGAAAAGTGTCTCCTTAGTGTTCCCGATGCAATTAATGAGCCGCTTGAGTGCTTCTGTCAACCTGGGAATAGAAAGCGTTTCTATTTTGTTGCCCATGCGATGTTGGTGTCACATTTCTCCAGCCATGAGTCAGATTGGATGCAGAAATAAGCTTCCTCTACTTTGTCCCAACAATGCACTTTTAGCCTTTGACCCAAGAAAAAGGTTCTCTACAAACAAGTGCAAAAATTTCCTTTCCCACACAGTCCTTGTGGGCCTGTACTCATAGGGATCGTTATTGCCTAAGCTAATTTTGGACTCTGTAGTTGACAAAATAACTTAATTTAGCTAACAGGTGGGTGGAATTAAAATCCAGATTCCACTGTTAACTCACTATCCGTACAGTCTCTGCATTGACCTTTTCTTAATAATTTTGTTGAGCCAGCAGAGATAAGTCGAGGAGAGAACAATTTAGACCACCCTGCATCCTCATATAACCCTTACCAACTGGGTTATTATGATATGGGAGAGATTTGGTGCCAAGGCAGCATTTGTAATTCCATTATCATAGAATCACAGAATTGTTACAATGTTCGGCCCATTGTGTCTGCGCCAGCTCTCCCCCACCTTCTCCCTGTAACCCTGCACATTCTTCCTTTTCAGATAATAATTCATTCTCTCTTGAATGCCTCAGCTGAACCTGACTCCACCACACTCCCAGGCAGCACATTCCAGATTCTAATCACTCACTGCATGAAAAAGAGTCTCCTCATGTCTCCAATGCTTCTTTTGCCAATTGCCTTAAATCTATGCCTCCTCATTCTCAATCCTTCCACAAGTGGGAACAGTTTTTCTCTCCTACATTTTCCATCCCTATCTTTATATTTTTCCCATGATTAATGCATAATTATGTTTTCATGGTTAATGTGCTTCCAATCATTTGGGTTATACATTAGTGTGCATCGATTGAGATGCTGAATTATTCTACAAGACATGGTGATTTAATGGATATTATGTTGCAGAAATCAAGTGGTTAGGAGTGGGGTGTCATATAGGAGGGCAGGTAGCAAGAAGAAATCAAAAGTTCTTTTGGGATGGATGATATTCCAGGATTTCCCCTAATTATATTTAAGGATCAAGAAGTATTGTGCATAACTTCCTAGCTCCTCCCTGTTCTGTCATCTGTTATTAATTTGTAACATTTAACTTTGAATAAAAAAATAAAATGCCTCAGAATGTATTAAGATCTCTAACTCAATCTCTGGGTTAAAATTATGATTTATGACATGCAGTCACTTCATCTGTGTTACATAAAGAACAACAGATGCCTGAAAATGTGTTTCCAAGAATGTAACACAATCATGGGGTTTGGATGATGCTATTAATTGTGGGTGTAAAAGTAACATGGCTCATCAAGCACTCTGATCAACTTCGGAAGACACTCAGGCATCTGAAGTTTTATATAATGTCAGCACTTGCACTCATCTTGAGATGTTTGAAAAGCCCAATTGAATTTTGCAACATGACTCTTCCTGTGGGTTTGTTGCTGTCCCTACCATTGTTGCAAGCACACAGGTGATTACTGTATTATCAGCGACATTCAGATGCAAGAAATTATGATGACTAAGGCTTAGGTGAAAGCAAGTACCTTCACCTGAGTAGCACTAATTAAGAGGTTACTTTTTGCAGTGAACTTGGATTTTCAGCACTTTTGAAATCTACACCAAAATTGTTCGTCTATGCTGCTGCAGTTTGCAGTGCACTAATGTTCAATAACTGGTCCAGCAGTGTCCATTTTCATTCCATCCACTCCATTTTATATATTGTGGTCTCACTGATCTGTGTTTACTTTTTCAAAATGTGTCTCTTGATCTTTAGCAGATTTTCAGAAATGGTGTTATTTTTCTCACAGCAGATGTAAAGGTCAGGCATTAACTTAAGAAGTTGAAACTGTTTTTATTATTCTAATTATGCCAAAATAGTGGATTTCTGGGGAAAAAGTAAAAACACCAGATTGAGTTTACAAAAGGCATGGGCTTATTTTGGAGGATGACTGAGTCATTTGAGTGTGCTACTCCAGATTTCCAGTAATTAAATACTAAAAACAAGGAGGAGTACCCAACTGTGGATTTGATTGGCTTTCCATTGTGATTTTTCCCTTAATAAATATTGGTAAATATTTGTTACTGGGCTATTTGTGTCTCTGTTAAAGGTGAAGAGTTGAATTACTCAGCAATACTTGACTGGTTTTATATATGAAAGGCATACTTTTCCAGCTACTATTGGAATTTACAGGTGTGCTGATGACATGTGTATGTCTCATTGTCAACAACTGCATAAGCTTCAAGAAATTGCTGGATTTGCGTAGCATAAACAAGTTAAACCTGCAGTAGAAAGTTAGGACTACTATTTCACAGTGTATGGACCCTGTTAATGGTCCTGACATGCCAGTAAAACTTGGAGGCCTAGAAAAAGAACAATTAAAACTGTGACATCTCAACCTTGCAGGTAATAAATTATTCCCAAATCTTTTTAAAGCTTAATTTTAAAAAACATTACTTTTCCTTTCTGTCTTTTTATCTCACTCCCTCATAATCCAATGTTTCTCTTCCTCTCTATTTCTTTTTCTGTAACCAATTTTAACTTTAATTCATCCCACTTCCTTCTCCATTATTTGCTGTTTCTTTCTCTATCCTTATATTTCAGTGGTTACGGAGATTAACTGTTGGTTCAGTTGTTCATCAAGGTCCCAGATGTCCTGTTGATCGCACCACACTATTATTAACTTGGAATTCCAGCTATTTGCAACATAAACATAATTGGAACTGAAGAGTAAAGAGGAAAGTTCAACTCATGCTGCTCACTATGAGATGCCCCACCCCTGCAAATGCTGGGTCAATAAATTTATATTGCAGGTGGTCCACTAGGTGGAGTGTCACAACTTAGGGACAGCCCTGTTTGCCTCAGCTGGTGAACATAGGGTCATATTTTACATTCTATGCAGACTCACAAAAACTTTCCCTTTCATCCCCCGCCAGCAATGTTATAATCCAAAATACATTTGCAGTCCCCAACAAGTTTCCCTGTTTTACTATTTTATGCGATATTTGCTTGTGATCTTGCTGCAATGCACATATTAAGTTCATAAAAGAGATATCTATTGCCATTAATTGCTCTGCATATTTGACTCAGTACCCAGTTCAAAAGCACAGCAAGGCCTTTTCAAATACTGAATATTAAATTATACTTCTGGGGCTTGCACACAGGGATCGACAGAGAAATAAAGATGGCCTTAGACCAACTAACAATCACACATGAATGTGAGGCAAAATAAAACATTATTTGAATGTAATTAGGGCCTTTTAAAATCTATTTTTCTTACCAATTTTTAAAATAAGTTATATTTTGGTGGGTTTTTTTTAGCTTTTCTTTGTGACATCCAAAACCAGAAAGAGAAAAAAAATCAAGGGGAAACAATTAGAGCAAAAGAAAGGTTAAGTTCAGAGAACAACAGCAAAATACTATAGATTCTGGAGATCTGAGATTAATACAGAAAATGCTGGAAATACTCAGCAGGTCAGGCAGCATCTGTGGAGAGAGAAACAGAGTTAATGTTTCAGGTCAATGAATTTTCATTGGTTCAGTAAGTTTAACTCAGTTTCTCTCTCCAGAGATGCTTTTCTTTGTTCTTTCATGGGATATGGGTGTCACAGGCTGGGCCAGCATTTTTATTGACCATCCCTACATGCCCTTGAGAAGGTGGTGGTGAGCTGCTTTCTTGAACTGCTGCAGTCCAATTGGTGTATGTACACCTACAGTGTTGTTTGGGAGGGAGTTCCAGGCTGCTGGGCCTGCTGAGCATTTACAGCATTTTCTGTTTTTATTTCAGATTTCCAGCACCCACCGAATTTTGCTTTAGTGTTTAATTCACCTGCCATTTCTTTTCCAGGAATGGTCACCTTGAAGAAACCTGCTCTTTTCTCCAATGGAATCTCTGTCTCTCTTACCTAGTTCGCCTTCATTGCTTTTTATTTCCCTCGTTGTGTTTGATTAGCTAACTACCAAAACTCACTTTCACAACCCCATCTCCTTCCTCAACAACTGTCTCCAGCTCTGACGTATTCATGTGGATTCCAACTGAAATTCCACCCTTCATGTTTCAGATCTACCCATGGCTATAGGTATCTGTGAGATATTCAGTGTTCCTTGAACCACTGTTCTCACCAGATCCTGGTGAGGTCCATACTCAACACCATGCAACATCAATGCACACTCTTGAACTTTCTCTTCACGGCACCAAATCATTCTGTGTGTCCTGGTCCACAATTTAATTTTATCCTTCCTCTCATCCAGCGCTTTAAGCAAAAATGTTTCATTCCTTTCAAATGTGAAGGATCGTGAGCTTCAACAACTCACTGGTACCAACACTCATCTGGATCCTTCTTCCCCTTCACCTCCCTCTGAGCCCATCCCTTCTTCCAATTTCACTCCTTTCTATTTTCAAAATACCCTCTGACCGTCTCCTCTCTGACCCTGAATGACCTGGCCTCAGCAAAGGCCTCTGTTCCATCACCTTATGACCTTACACTAATTAATTTTGAGCTTGGCATGATGTTGAGCTCTTCTTCCATTGGCTTCCTTTTCTTCTTCCATTCCGTTGGCCAGGAGTCCTTTTCACCCATCTCCACTATTTTCCCTCTACTTGGATTCCTCCCTCTGACCTCTTAGCCTGTCTAGATTTTTTCATTGAGAACTTCCAACATCAGCTTTCTTAATTTCTCTGGTCCCCTCACTCACTCTAATCTGTCTCCCTCTGAACTTGCTGCAATCCATTCTCTTAGGACTAACCCTACACTTTCATCAAATCTGCTGAAAATGGTGGTGCTGTTATTGTTTGGTGTACTAATCTTGGACCATGACCCCACCATTGAACATCAAGCCATCATTTCCTGGACTGTCACTGACCTTATCTCCTCTGAAGATCTTCCGTCTACGGCCTCCAACCTCATAGTCCTTGAACCGTCTGCTCTTAACCCTTTCCCAAGATCCATAAACAAGACTGCCCTGGCAGACTCATTTCCCCACTGAACTTAGCTCTTCCTGTCTTGATTCTATTTTGTCTCCCCTTGTCCAGTCTCTTACCATCTACATCTATGACTCTTCCAACGCCACCCATCACTTCAACAATTTCACATTTCTTGGCTTTAAACGTCTCCTGTTTGCCATAGTCATCCAACCTCTCTACACCATCCCCCACCAGGACAGCCTGAGGGCTCTCCACTTCTTCCCTCAGTGGAGGCCCAACCAGTTTCATTCCATCACCATCATCCTCCACCTGGTTGAAACTGTTCTTACAGTGAACAACTTCTCCTTTAACTCCACTTACTCCCTCCAATGAAAAAGGTGTTGCAATGGGTACATGCTTGCCTGCTATACCTGTCCTATTGTGGTATAAGTGGGACATTTCTTGTTTTGGTCCTACTCAAGCTGACTCCCGCAGTCTTTTTCCGGTATATTGGTGACTGTATTGACGCCATTTCCTGTTCTCACTCTCAACTGGACAATTTCATCCATGTTGCTTCCAATTTCCACCCTTCTATTGCCTTCACATGTTCCATCTCTGACTTTTACTTTCTCTTCCTTGAGTTCTCTGCCTCTTGGTATGATACAACAGGTTGTGTTTGCCAGGCTGACTAAATCCGCAAGGAAAACTTGGCCACGATATCACAATGGTTTTACAATTTGTATTTATTACAGGAAGGTTTGAGCACTGAATTCAGAAGCAATGAGTCCACTAACAACTTTAGAGTTTTTAAAAATTAAATTAAAACACTTATTAACAAAAGAAAAAAATTAAAGCACATACACAAGATTACAGTTACACTGTTACTTAATATTATGACAAATCCCAAAATTTCTAATTAACCTGACTCCCAACTACACACCCCCTTTAAGGCAACAGTCCAAAATTCTGCAAAGTGGCTAGAGTCTGTTTCAGACAGTGTATCTTTTAGATCTTACATGGCCACCCCTTGATGCAACCTTCTATCCTTCTTTAAATATATTTCTTCCCCTTTAATCTGTAAATCCTATTGTTCCCACTTGTCTTTGGAAATTACTTTTTCCATAATATAACAATCTTTCATGTTGTCAATATGGTCTTTTCCCTTTTGGGAAAAATAAATGTAATAACCTTGCCCTATTTATCCTGTCAGTTAAACATGAAACGTGTTTCTTTAAAAAGCCAACAACTTTTCCCCTTACCTAAAAATGCAGATTTGATTCACACCCTATCTACTGACTTTACCCTAGCTCACTCATCAGCACTTCAAACACCCTTCTTACACCTAACTTTTGATAAGTTCAACCTTGCAGTCTATCCAACTCTAATTTAATTAAATCAGCCACACAGACAGAACCAGCCACACACACACACAAACATAAACCTACTTTACAATACCCCTCAATAATATTATGAAAAATATGGTAGTTTCGTGACGCTCTAATTCTGGGATAGGCTATCAATCAAAATTCACTATAAGCCCATTGATTCCCATAGCTGCCTTGACCACACTTCCTCACAGCCTCTGAGGGCTTGGTTCCATTCGCCCAGTTTTCCCCTCTCTAACACTGCAACCTTCCATATCAGCACTTCCAATATGTCATATTTTTGACTCAGCCAAGGATTCCCTCCCAATATGGTTGATTACCGCTTCAACAGTATCTTCCCACAGCACCTTTCCATGTTGAAACACCTGCCATTTTACCTCCTCCTTTCTCACTGTCCAAGGCCACAAATACTCCTTCCAGGCGAAATAGCAATTTACTCATAGTTCTTTCAATCTTGTAGATTCTATTCACTGCATACAATATGGTTTCCTATACATTTGCTGCATACAATACGATTTCCTATACATTTACTGCATACAATGCAATCTCCCATACAATGAGGAATCTAAATGCAGATTAAATGACCACTTTGACATCTCCATTCAGACTGCAAGCATGGCCCCAAGATTCCGTCTCCATCAGCAGCCTCCTTTTAACATTGGGCGTCCCTCCCCCAAAATAGGTAATCCCACCTCCCCGACCTCTCCATCAACACACACCACCCCCACACCCACTCCAGGGCCTCACCCCCCACCCCCCACCCCCCCAACCTGCCCTGAGACCTCCACACTTACCTGATCCTGGACTCCCAGGACTTAAGGGTGTGGGGACTGCTTGCAGTTCCAGTGCTGCCCACTACAACTTCTGGCGCTGCAGGGCCTAGAAAGCTGCTGGCTAATCTGGTTGGCTGGCAGCCCTCTGGGGCGGGAACTTCCTCCCAAGTGATGGGTGGAAATCCTATCTCCATCCAATTAACGTTTGTTAGCAAGGATGTGTTCTCTGCCCACTCATTGGTTGGAGGGACGGGAAACCTCGCCATCCTAAGATCCTGGCCTAAATGCATCAAGCATGTGGGAATTCCAACTGGCTCCTGAGGGGAATAATTAAGTGGTTCAGTTGCACAAATAAATACCAGTATGCGTGCTGACGGATAACTTCCCAATTCCACACAGTGACAGTGAGCCTTATTGTCAATGGACAGCCCAAATTGGAAATTTGAGCAAGAGCCACATATAATTTCCTGACCATTGAACTTGATTACTCAGATTACAGTGCACAGTTCAAGCCCAAATTTCCAATACATGCTCCAATGAACAAAGTTCCCAACAGAAATGCCAAATCAAAAAATGACCCTTATAGAGTGGATCATGTACAGAAGGTCCAAAGACAAAAAGTGGGTTCAGAACCAAACCCATTGACCAAGATCACTCAGTGGAAATCGGGTAACACGATGTTGGCAATTTGGATGTTGGCAACTTGTAGGAATTCAATATTTGCTATTTGCAACTTACTAAAGCTTACATAACATTTCCATCCTTACAATTTCTAATTATAAATCTAAATTTATAGAATACCAAAATATAAGACCATAAGACATAGGAGCAGAAATTAGGCCAATCGGCCCATCATGTCTGCTCCACCATTCAATCATGGGTGATAAGTTTCTCAACCCCATTCTCCCACCTTCTACCCGTAACCTTTGATCCCCTTACCAATCAAGAACCTATCTATCTCGGGATAAAAACAAAAAACTGCGGATGCTGGAAATCCAAAACAAAAACAGAATTACCTGGAAAAACTCAGCAGGTCTGGCAGCATCGGTGGAGAAGAAAAGAGTTGACGTTTAGAGTACTCATGACCCTTCAGCAGGGTCTTAAATCTCCGTCTTAAATACATTCAATGACCTGGCCTCCACAGCCTTCTGTGGCAATGAATTCCATAGATTCACCACTCTCTGGCTAAAGAAGTTTCTCCTCATCTCTGTCCTAAAAGGCATTCCCTTTACTTTGAGGCTGTGCCCTCAGGTCCTAGTCTCTCCTGCTAATGGAAACATCTTTTGCACATCCACTCTATCCAGGCCTTTCAGCATTCTGTAAGTTTCAATCAGATCCCCCCCATCCTTCTAAACTCCATCGAGTATAGACCCAGAGTCCTCAAACGTTCCTCATATGTTAATTCCTGGGATCATTCTCGTGAAACTCCTCTGGACCCTCTCCAGGGCCAGCACATCCTTCCTGAGATACGGGGCCCAAAATTGCTCACAATATTCTAAATGTGGTCTGACCAGAGCCTTATAAAGCCTCAGCAGCACATCCCTGCTTTTATATTCTAGTCCTCTCAAAATAAATGCCAACATTGCATTTGACTTCCTAACTACTGACTCAACCTGCAAGTTAACCTTAAGAGAATCCTTTACTGGGATTCCCAAGTCCCTTTGCACTCCAAATTTCTGAATTCTCTCCCCATTTAGAAAATAGTCTATGCCTCTATTCTTCCTAACAAAGTGCATGACCTCACACTTCCCCATGTTGTATTCCATCTGCCACTTCTTTGCCCATTCTCCTAACCTGTCCAAATCCTTCTGCAGCCTCCCTGCCTCCTCAATACTACCTGTCCCTCCACCCATCTTTGTATCATCTGCAAACTTAGCCAGGATGCCCTCAGTTCCTTCATCGAGATCATTAATGTATAAAGTGAAAAGTTGGGGTCCCAACACTGACCCCTGCGGAACTCCACTAGTCACCGACCGCCATCCTGAGAAGGACCCCCTTATCCCCACTCTCTGCCTCCTGCCAGACAGTCAATCTTCTATCCATGCTAGTACCTTGCCTCTAACACCATGGGCTCTTATCTTACTGAGCAGCCTCCTGTGCGGCACCTTGTCAAAGGCCTTCTGGAAGTCGAAGTAGATAACATCCATTGGCTCTCCTTTGTCTAACCTACTCATCACCTTTTCAAAGAATTCTAACAGATTTGTCAGGCATGACCTCCCCTTGATGAAACCATGCTGACATTGCCCTATTTTACCATGCACTTCCAAGTATTCTGAAATCTCATCCTTAATGATGGACTCTATAATCTTACCAACGACCGAGGTCAGGTTAGTCGGCCTGTAATTTCCTGTCTTTTGCCTCACTCCCTTTTTAAACAGGGGGGTTACATTAGTGATTTTCCAGTCCTCTATGACCCTCCCTGACCCAAGTGATTCCTGAAAGATCACCAATAATGCCTCCACTATCTCTTCAGCTATCTCCTTCAGAACCCTGGGGTGTAATCCATCTGGCCCAGGTGATTTATCCACCTTCAGACCTTTCAGTTTTCCTAGAACCTTCTCCTTGGTAATGGCCACCATACTCACCTCTGCCCCCTGACTTTCTTGAACTTTGGGGATGTTACTCATGTCTTCCACCATGAAGACTGATGCAAAGTACCTATTCAGTTCCTCCAACATTTCTTAGTTCCCCACTACTACTTCTCCAGCGTCATTTTCCAGCTGCCCAATGTCCACTTTTGCCTCTCTCTTACCCTTTATATATCTAAAAAAACTCTTGCAATCTTCTTTTATATTACTGGCTAGTTTACCCTCATACTTAATCTTCTCCCTCCTTATTTCTTTTTTAGTTGTCCTCAGTTGGTCTTTGTAGGCTTCCCAATCCCCTGGTTTCCCACTGCTCTTCGCCGCATTGTATGCTTTCTCTTTAGCTTTTATGCTGTCCCTGACTTCCCTTGTCAGCCCTGGTTGCCTCGTCCTCCCTTTAGTATGCTTCTTCTTCCTAGGGATGAATTTTTGCTGTGTCTCCCAAATTACTCCCAGAAACTCCTGCCATTGCTGTTCCACTGTCTTTCCTGCTAGGCTCATCTCCCAGTCAATTCTGGCCAGCTCCTCCCTCATGCCTCTGTAGTTGCCTTTATTCAACTGTAATACTGTTACATCTGATTCCAGCTTTTAGGTCTCAAATTGCAGGGTAAATTCTATCATATTATGGTCACTTCCTCCTAAGGGTTCCTTCATCTTAAGCTCCCTTATCAAATCTGCCTCATTACACATCACTAAATCTAGAATTGCCTGTTCCCTAGTGGCCCCACCACAAGCTGCTCCAAAAAGCCATCTCGTAGACATTCCACAAATTCCTTTTCTTGGGATCCACTACCAACCTGATTTTCCCAGTCTACCTGCATACTGAAATCCCCCATGATCACTGTAACCTTGCCTTTCTTACACGCCTTTTCTACCTCCTGGTGTATCTTGTGCCCCACATCCTGACTACTGTTCGGAGGCCTGTACATAACTCCCATTATGGTTTTTTATCTTTGCGGTTCCTCAACTCTAGCCACACAGATTCTACATCATCTGACCCCACATCGTTTCTTGCTATCGATTTAATTTCATTTCTTACAAACAAAGCAACCCCACCCCCTCTCCCAACCTGCCTATCTTTTCGATAGGATGTATATCCTTGGATATTTAGCTCCCAGTCCTGATCCCCTTGCAGCCATGTCTCCGTGATGCCCACCACATTATACCTGCCAATTTCAATCTGTGCCACAAGCTCATTTACGTTATTTCGTATTCTGCGTGCATTCAGATACAATACCTTCAGTCCTGTAGAGAAATATATATTTTTTATTATTGAGGAATAAGTGATTCATTTTGGAGTAGGAGAAACCTACAATGGGACACCAAACAGAGTGAAATAGTTGTTCTCACTGACCTACATTGAGGCCTTAGAATGCGTGAGAGACCAGTTTCTATCTTTCTTATGAATTTGCTTTTAAGCAGTATTTACACTGCCACATTCTGAGCATGCTTACAATAATCATTTAGCTGAATATTTTCAGGAAGTTTAAAATGCCACCTTGTGGTTATATATGGGAATTCCTTTTATTAATCTAGATTTCTCAGTCAGCGTTATTTTAGCACTGATAACAATCTATTTAAAACACCATTGGTTGGAAAGGCCCACACTTTCCTTCCTAGTAAAACAGACATAAGTAATGTAATTCTCATAGAAACAACTAAACTAAATAAGGTATCAGCCATGGCTCTTGCCTCTGAATCAGAAGGCTGTGTTCAAACTTATGTACAAAATTATAGATTGTCACCTCAGTGCAGCGCTGAAGGAATGCTGCATTGTCAGAAATACTGTCCTTTGAATAAGACGTTAAACTGAGACCCCAACTGCCCTCTCAGGTGGATCTAAACAATGCTAAAGCATTATTTTGAAGAAGATTGGGGAAGTTCTCCTCACAGTTATCCCTCAACTAACATTACCAAAAATGGACATTATCTCATTGTTGATTGTGGAACCTTGCTGTGTGCAAATTGGCTGCTGCTTTTTCTACTGTACAAAAGTGACTACACTTCAAAATTGGCTGCAAAAGGTTTTGGTTGTCCACAAAAGGCTCTTACTTTTGAACAACAATAACTGGAATTCATAGAGCACCTACAATGTAAAAAAGTATTCCAAGGTGCATCACAGACAAACATAGATAGAGAAATCGCTTACTAAGAAAGATTAGGAGAGACAACCGAAAACTTCGTCAAAAAGACAGGTTTTGAGGAGGTTTTTTAAAAGGTGGAGAGATGTGGACAAGTTAGGGAAAAAGTTCCAGAGGATAAAGCCAAGGCGGCTGAAGGCTGCGCTACCAAAGATGGGGTGAAGGGGCAATGTGGATGCTCAACGGGCCAAAATTTGCAGAGTGGAGGGTCAAGGAGA
The DNA here is from genome assembly GCF_017639515.1 of Carcharodon carcharias. Lineage (NCBI taxonomy): Eukaryota > Metazoa > Chordata > Chondrichthyes > Lamniformes > Lamnidae > Carcharodon > Carcharodon carcharias. The sequence continues at coordinate 41,611,344 of NC_054492.1, forward strand.
ATAATAAGGGCTTGAAGAGCTTGTATAGATAGAGTTAGTCAAGGTTGCAAAGGCTGTTTAAGTGAGAATTTAACATGTAATGCTTTGGAGGACAGAGAACCAGTGTAGGTTAGCGAGAACAAGTACTTGACTCTGTTTGGTGTCCCATTGTAGGTTTCTCCTACTCCAAAATGGATGAACATTAATTAACAGTGACAGAAACACCGAATTTTTTTCTTGTTCAGACCCCAGAAAAGGTCACTATGGAAGGTTAATATTTCAATGGATCAGGACAACAGGGACAGAGGAGTTTGATGTTCCAGACCATAGGTAGAATGGTTATTACCAGGTATTGTTCTGGGGAAACCAGGAGCACTCTTCCCATTGGTCAAGAATTGCAAATATTTGGTTAAAAATCGTTTTTTGTGCTGACGCAGGTGCATATTCTTGGGCTGGATGTTGCAAAAGCTGCCTGCAATAAGGGTATAAAAATAGGGAAGCATCACTGGGGGTTTTGCACTTGCCACTGGGTAGCATTCACCTTAGGACACATGCTGGGGGCATTTGTCAAGAGAGAAAGCTAGATGTTAGTAGCAGAGAACTTGCTAGGAAGCTAGCACTTATATGGGACATTGCCAGTTGAGAATAATTGTCATAGTTTGGGAGTTGCAGTAAGAACCCAGAAGTTGTCATAGGTTGAGGATTGCCATAAGAATCCAGTATAGACACCAGTATTAGAATCCAGTGTTAGGGCTAAAGGTGATTGCCTTAAGAGAAAGTGAATAGTCTTTGTTTGAAAATTGTCTCCATCAGAGAGAGGGAGAGGGAAAAGGATCTACTAGAGTTGAAGTCTTAAAGCTGCAAAGGATTTTTGTAGGTATATTAGAGTTAAGTTGACAAATCAAAATATTGAAGGATTCTGTGAGTCAAGAGGCTAGTTTCAAGGAACTAGGAAGAAGAGGAGACCCCAGAAATCCTGGGATTCATGGAAAGACAGACCAATACGCATTGAAATTATGTATCATGCCGTGCCTCGATTAGTGGAATGTTAAGTATTAATCTCTGTTGTCCAATAAATCTTGTTAATTTGCATTTTGAGTTAATGATTGTCCCTTTTGTCAACAAGGTTCTTCCTCAACAAGAATTTTCTTACTCTGGGGTTTAGTATAGAGTCCAAATCCCTACCGTGGGGACACAAGTAGCATGGCAACAGGCTTTAGTGACATGTCAGTAGTAGGCCTCAGATCACAAAGCCTTGTCATGTTTGAGCAGTAACAAGAGAAGGGATATTCTGGCATCCAGAGTTGAAAAGGAATAGGATGAGGGTTGGAATGTAGTGCTGGAGGAAGCTACAGAGCGATTTACAAAGAAGGAACTTTGAACTTAGTGAGTTGGGGAATAAAGTAACAGCGATGGTAGCAACAAGAGGAGAAAATGTTGAGGAGAGTTTTACATGAGTTTAAGATTACACTTAGGAGACCAGAATGGAGGACTTTGAAGAAGTTAAGCTTAAGGTAAAACAATTATAGATAAGGGCTTCCATGGTATACAAATAATTGTTTTGTAATACAGAGCTTGAGTATTGCTGAAAAAAGAGACATTGGCATTTTCTTGCGAATTGTCTTGATGAGTGCAAGATGAAAAGCCAACAACAAATGTCTCTTTTTTTTCAGCAATACTCAGGTTTTCCATGGTATTGAGGGTGAGGTCATAAAGTCATAGAATTATAACAACACTGGATGCCGCCATTTGGTCCATCAGGTCCAATGCTGACTCTCTGTAGAGCAATTCACAGTTCCATTCCCCCATTCCATTCCAGTAGGCCTGCGTGTTAACTTCCTTCAAATGCCTATTCAATTTCCTGAGTTCCAGGTCATTGCCACTTGCTGCATAAAAAGTTCTTCCTCATATTCACCACTGCTGCACTCCCTGCCTCCACCATGCTCCCCGCAATCCCTAGTACCCTTTGCCAAAAACCTTAAATCTGAGTCGCATAGTTCGTGTACCATCAGCTAATGGGATCAGCTTTTCTTTATCTACCTTATCTATAATCTTCCACTCCTCCATCAGGTCTCCCTTAACTTACTTTGCTCCAAGGAGAACAACCTCAATTTCTCCAACTTAACCTTGTAGCTAAAATCCCTCATCCCTGGAACCATTCTGGTAAATCTCCTCTGCCCCCTCTCAAGGAGCCTTGCATCCTTCCCAAAGTGAAGGTGACCAGAACCAAACACAATACTCAATTGTGACCTAACCAGAGCTTTATACAGGTTCAGCATAACTTCCCTGCTTTTGTATTCAATATTTCTATCTATAAAGCCCAAAATCCCATATGCTTTGCTAACTATCCTCTCGCTATGTCTTGGCACCTTCAAAGATCTATGAACACCAGGACGCTCTGTCCCTGCGTACCGTTGAGACCTGTGCATTTATTCTATATTTCCTCTCCCCATCCTATTGCCAAAACGCATCACTCCATGGAGTAGGGTGGAGGTGGCCAATGCCACGAAAGCAAAAAGTAAATGAAAGACTTAGCAACGACTAGGATATGTTGTTTAAAGCTCAGCTAATGGTTAAACAAGACACTGAAAATCTGCACAATCTGGTTCAATTTAAACAAGCAGCTGGGAAGTGTGGACATGTCAGTGGCAAGGGAATGGAGTTTATTTGGAGAGAGACATAGGATAGATCTGGTTTTCCCAAAGGCTCACCCACAACCTAATGTCAAATAGGCAGTCTGACAACGCGCAAGTGGTCAAAGTGGTGGCGGTGGTGGGGACGCAAGCTGAGTGTCATTAGCATGTACATGAAAGCTGATCCCAGGCCCACAGATAAGGTCTCTGGGAGGAGAGCATGTAAATAAGGAAAAGTAGGGGGGCCAAAGATAGAACTACACGATATTCTGGAGATGTTCCTGCAAGGTCATGAGGAGAAACTGTTTCTGGACATATGCTGGTTCCGTTAGAACAAGTAGGAATGGAAGTGTGAGCAGTCTCTTTGGAGGTGGATGTCTGAGGAGAGATGGTGGTAAAGGATGGAGTGGTCAACTATGGCACACAGGGTAGAGAGTTTGAGGATAGATAATGGGCCATGACCACAGTCACAGAGAATTTCCTTGACTTAGTGTCAGTGATCAAGACAGACTGGAAACTAAATTGAAGAGATTCATAAAAGGAATTTTCAAAGAGGCATGAACAAAATGTGCTGCCCACAGTCCATCCAAGGACCTGCATGGATAATCAACAGCTTTTCTCTATGTTATCAGTAACAGAGAAGGTTGCTGCTGCCTCAAGCTTTATACCAGTGTTCTTTCAGATATTAACAGTCATATCAGGAGTCAGCCACTTCATGTCTTTAACTCTGTTAAAGAGGTAACTGAAGCTCTGATTTGCCTTGCAGCTATGCACACACACTTCAGCAACAGAGTTTTCCCAGACGATAATAGAGCTATGGAAGAAGTTGAGAGATTGGGATTGGTTGCTGTTTGGGGCAGGGATCACAGCATAAAAAAGGTAGTGGAATACTAAGTAATATAAAGAATGGCCAATATGTGGTCTCCTGCACCATTTTGAAGAGGATCAGGGAGGTAGTTTCCAAATTTTTTTCTCCCTTATAATTTTTAACTTTTTTTGCCCTTCCCAGGAGATAATATGTCTGCTTGTGGGTGCGTGGGGTGAGTTGGGAGGGTTTTGTGAATCGCATTGCTTAAGGTAACAACAGGCTCAATAGATCAGCTGCTCACTTCCTGTGCAACATTTCTATGTTCACACAAACAGAAGTAGGATCCCTATTTACATTGTAACTTTTCTCAGAAATGTTTCAGAATGGTCCACCCATATCAAAGGTTAACTTGAAGAGCAGTGATTGTTGTCACATGGACAAATACAGCAGCCATTATTTGCACAGCAAAATCCCACAAACAGAAATCAAAATAATCTGCTAATGAGAATATTGTGCTTTTTTTTGGCCCATAAGTTTTCAATCTGGGTTTCCTGGGCATGAAGAGGTTTGTAACAGAATCCTGGTGTACACATAAGCTTGGATTTATTTCAGAATTTTGCACTTTTTGATTCTCTGATGTTACTTTTGTTTCTGTATCTAAATTCATATAAAGCAAATTCTGCAGTGATAGGAGTACTTTTCTTCAGATAGTTGATACTAGTCATTTGCAAACAAAGAAAGGGATCCTTGCATGGAGCCCTAGTTGGGTCTGTAAATATTTTGGAAGTGATCTACCGCTGTCTGTTAATATTCACAGGGAGAAAAACTGGAGAACAACTGCTTTAGGGAGAGCAGGGTCCTAATTATTGAGTCATATGAGATCCTTGGACTTCCATCAATCCAACTTATTCCCTTTTCAGTTAGACAAGTTTTTTAAAAATTCAAAATTTTCAGGCAAACTACATATGCAAAAATTATGTGAATGTCTAGTTACTTTTACTTAGGAGAACTACTAACTGCAGCTGATCTTTTTATTTGTAAAAGATTGAGATTGTAGGCGGAGGTGGCATTTTACTAAGGCTACTTGTGTTTCCTCTAAATGGAGTTATTCATGTAAATTTTGTAATTTAATAATTTAATATTGGTATAATCTAATTTGATTCAGTATAATACAGTCTCAAGCTATCTATAAGGACATCACTGAAAATTTACAACACCGCTTTCATACACAAATGATGTTGAATAGTTTAAACTCTTATGAAATTTAATCAATAAAGGAAGGAAAAAATGGAGACAGGGCCATAAAGAGCAAATAGAGGAGAAAGACATCAAATGAAAGGGAAATGTACATTGATTCTAACTGGTGCCCAAATTTGACAGTCTTGATATTCCATATCCAATTCAGCAGACTTCTATTTCCCGCTGTGTGGAAAGTAATCCCCTAAAGCATAATTGCAAACTTGCCATCAAGTATTTTTAGCAGCTTCAGCATTGACTTCCTGAGCAGCCAGTGGCTAATCAATTAGTGAGCTCAGTGTACCTCTCTGACCCAATATTGTGGATTGTAGTCACTGTGGACTGCTCACTGCAAATGATAATCTGAACACATCCGTGCATGAATCAAACTCTTGCCTCTTCACAACGCTATGGGGCGCACAGTCATGTATAATAAAGGCATTTCCTGCTGGTCTGAATTAACCCTTTCACTGGTGCAAACCTACAAACAGGATTGAGGAGACTACAGTTCAGACAGCACTCCATATCTTTTCCCGTATCTTTTCATTTCTTATAGAATTATTTACTTACTTCACTTTTAAAGTTATTATGGATTTTACTTCCAACATTGTTTCTAACAGGACTTTCCACGTCCTTACAACCCGCTGCATTAAAAAAATGGTCTTAATCTCTCTCTGCATCCCTTTTGGTATGCCCTCAAGTTACTGAGCAGCAGAAACAGATTTTATCCTATTTACCTCAACAGAAACTTTTGTAACTCTGAGCTATTTTAACTTTCCATAAGAACGTAGGAAATAGGAGCAGGGGTAGAATATTTGGCCCTTCGAGCCTGTACCTCCACTCCACCATCCCGCACCATCCTTAGTTCCTTTAACACCCAAACACTTATCAATCTCTGCCTTGACCATATTCAACGAGCGCCCACAGCTCGGGGGTAGGGTAGGGAGTTCCCAAAATTCACAACCCTTTGAGTGGTCTCAATCCTAAATGGTCAAATCCTTATTCTGGGACTGTGACCCCTAGCTTTAGACTTTCCAACCAGGGGAAGCATCCACCCAGCATCTACCCTGTTAAATCCCTTAAGAATTAGATATCATTTAATTAGATCATCTTATGCTTCTTCATTCTAGAGAATGTAAACTTAGTCTACTCAATCTCTCCTCATTGGTCAATTCTCTCAGCCTGCTGATGTTCCTTTGTTGTTATGAGCACGATGGCTAATGCCCACCAGATTGAACACCAGAATGGGTCAGTACTTTTATGAAAGATGGGCATCGGAACAATATTTTTTAAAGAATGGTAGTTTTATTTTAATTGTTTATTTTTTTAATGCTGTCTCCATCCAGTCAGGAGAATATGCTTACTGACCCTCAGAAAGTTAAGTGGAAATTTTTGGGTGCATTACGTTTATACCAAATGTGGATCTTATACCATTGCCATATGCCTCGAATACATCATGTGGGGCACATATAGAAGGAAAGGAGGAACAACTGGGTGAAAGTGTGCCTTCAACATTGGCATACAAATATTTGTATCTAAACGGATTAAAGCCTGTGTTAGCAAGCATGGGGATTTTAGACAAATCCAGTAACTAATTTTCATACTAATATCACAAGACAATTTGCACCACTTAATTATCCAGTATTCAAGCTACAGGAATTGTTATCTAACAATCACCCTCCAATACAGCTCATCATCACTATCATTGTCCCTATATATTTCTAGCTTCATGACCTTGGAGGGTTGGTTACCATACCCAATGTCACAGCAGCTCATGCATGCCTTTGATGTTTCTCAATCAAACCTGAAAGTGAAGAAAGCTCCCAGCTATAGCATTTTAAACTCAGCTTGCCCTCCATTAGCACAGATTGTGAAACTCATTTAAGAGTTTTTTTTTAGGAAAAGTAACAGCAGGGAAAGAAAACACAGACATAAAATCTGCCCATCAAATATCTCCTGCAACTTTCTACACCCTATTGTTTTACAATGCAATATTTTGTTCTTTTGTATATTCAGCAATAGCAGTCAAGACACTAGACCAGGAGTTGTTACAGTACAGATGCAGTAGAGCTGACACATCCAATTGTAGCCAAAGAGAGAAGTGACAGAGTGTACTGGAGGAAAACAACTCAAATTGAAACTCAAGAATGTGCAAAAGTGAGTGAGTGTATCTGTGTGTCTGTGTGTGTGCCTGTGTGAATGTGTGTGTGCATGAGTGTGTGTATGTATGTGTGTGTATATGTGTGTGTGTGTAGATGAATGTGTGTGACTGCATGTGCGTGAGTACGTGCGTGTGATTGTGTCTGTGTGTATGAGTGAGTGAGTGTCTGTGTGACTGTGTGTGCATGATTGAGTGTGTTACTGTGTGTGTGTATATGTGACTGTATGAAACTGTGTGTATGTGTGACTGTGTATGAAACTGTGTGTGTCTGTGGTGTGTGACTGTGTGCGTGTATGAATGAGTGTGTAACTAAGGTTTGCTGGTGTCAGGGTTTGTTGCCAGGGTGTCACAGGTTAGATTCTTGGCTCCTGTTCTTTGAGCCGTCAACATTCGTTTGACAATTGTAAGGTATCAGTTTGGTTTTCTGCAAACAATATAGGATTAACACAAAAGAGAAGCTGCAGCAAAATAACCAGAAACAGATTTGACCTTGCACGTGGGAGACAGTGCCACAAACTCAAAGACTTGTAGATTTAATTGCCAAGTTTTAAAAACCATAACATCACAGGATGGTACAAAAATACCGGCATCTACACCAGTCAGTTTCAGGATGCTGGCTATAGCCTTCTGGTACTAGAAACTTGCACCCTGGAAGTTTTTTTTTAAAGGAAATGTTCATTACTTTTATTGAAATGGTCCAAATCCCAGAGATTGCTAGTAGATGCATACAAATGATTTACTCTTAAATGGCACCTTGTGTAGCTGTATAAGAACAGCCACGGACAGGACAATGGCCAATCGATTTACCATATTGGATCCCTCAGGTATCCCAAATCACACACACCTTGGCATTTTGAACTTTTCTCTCTATTACTATACCTGGCAAATTATCCCAAACACTTAGCAACTTGTAATTAAAGGCTTCACTTTTCAGGGGAGGTGGTGGCATAGTGGTAATGTCATGGATTCAGAGGCCCTAATGCTCTGGGCTGGTGGAATTTAAATTCATTCAATAAATCTGGAATTAGAAGCTAGTCTAATGGTGACCACGAAACAATTGTTGTAAAAATGCATCTGGTTCACAAATGCCCTTTAGGGAAGGAAATCTGCTGTCCTCACCTGGTCTGGCCTATAGTCACTGTAGACCCACAGCAATGTGGTTGACTCTTAAGTGGCCTCTGAACTGGCCTAGCAGGCCACTCAGTTGTATCAAACTGTTAAGACATCTAAAAGGAGTGAAAATGGAAGGACCACCCAACATCGACCTAGGCACCGGAGGTGAAAATGGCACACTTGGCAAAGTTGACACTGCAAAGTCCTCCTTACTAACATCCCGGGGCTTGTGCCAAAATTGGGGCAGCTGTCCCATGGACTAGTCAAGCAGCAGCCCGACATAGTCATACTCACAGAATCAAATCTGTCCCAGACACCACCATCGCCATCCCTGGATATGTCCTGTACCGCCAACAGGACAGGCCCAGCAGAAGTGGCGGCACAGTGGTATACAGCCAGGAGGGAGTTTCCTTGGGAGTCCTCAACATCGACTTTGGACCCCATGAAGTCTCAGGGCATCATGTGGACAAGGAAACCTCCAGCTGGTTACTGCCTACCATCTCCCCTCAGCTGATGAATCGTTACTTTTCCATACTGCATTCCACTTGGAGGAAGCACTAAAGGTGGCAAGGGTGCAGAATGTACTCTGGGTGGGGGACTTCAATGTCCATCACTAAGAGTGGCTTGGTAGCACCACTACTGACCGAGCTGGCCGAGTCCTAAAGGACACAGCTGCTAAACTGGGTCTGCGGCAGGCGGTGAGATAATCAACAAGAGGGATAAACATACTTAACCTCATCCTCACCAACCTGCCTGCCGCAGATGCATCTGTCCATGACAGTAGCTGTAGGAGTGACCACAGCACAGTCCTTGTGGAGACGAAGTCCTGCCTTCACATTGAGAATGTCCTACATCGTGTTGTGTGGCCCCACCACCGTGAGAAATGGGATAGATTTTGAACAGGTCTAGCAACTCAGGACTGGGCATCCATGAGGTGCTGTGGGTCATTAGCAGCAGCAGAATTGTACTCGAACACAAACTTAAATCTCATGGCCTGGCATATCCCCCACTCTACCATTACCATCAAGCCAGGGATCAACCCTGGTTCAATGAACAGTGCAGGACTTGCCAGGAGCAGCACCAGGAATACCTTAAAATTAGGTGTCAACCTGGTGAAACCATAACACAGGACTACTTGCGTGCCAAACAGCATAAGCAGCAAGTGATAGACAGAGCTAAGCAATCCCACAACTAATGGATCAGATCTAAGCTCTGCAGTCCTGCCACATCCAGTCATGAATGGTGGCGGACAGTTAGACAACTCACTGGAGGAGAAGAGTCCACAAATATCTCCACCCTCAATGCTGCAGGAGTCCAGCACATCAGTGCAAAAGATAACGCTGAAAGATTTGCAACAATCTTCCAACCAGAAGTGCCAAGCAGATGATCCATCTTGTCCTCCTCCGGAGGTCCCCAGCATCACAGACGCCAGTCTTCAGCTAATTCAATTCACTCCACATGATATCAAGAAACGGCTGAAGGCACTGGATACTGCAAAGGCTTTGGGCCCTGACAACATTCTGGCAATAATACTGAAGACTTGTGCTCTAGAACTTTCTGCACCCCTAGCCAAGCTGTTCCAGTACAGCTACAACACTGACATCCACCCAGCTATGTGGAAAATTGCCCAGGTATGTCCTGTACACAAAAAGCAGGACAAATCCAACTCAGCCAATAACCGCCCCATCAGTCTATACTTGATCATCGGTAAAGTATTGGATGCTGTCATCAACAGCGCTATCAAGCAGCACTTGCTTAGAAATAACCTGCTCACTGATGCCCAGTTTGACCAGGACCACTCAGCTCCTGACCTCATTACAGCCTTGGTTTAAACATGGACAAAAGAGCTGAACTCCCGAGGTGAGGTGGGAGTGACTGCCCTTGACATCAAGGCAGCATTTGACCAAGTGTGGCATCAAGGAGCCATAGCAAAATTGGAATCAATGGGAATCGGGGTGGGCGGGGGAAGCTCTCTGCTCGTTGGAGTCATACCTAGCATAAAGGAAGATGGTTGTGGCTGTTGTTGGAGGTCAGTCATCTCAGCTCCAGGACATCAGTGCAGGAGTTCCTCAGGGTAGTGTCCTCGGCCCAACCATCTTCAGCTGCTTCATCAATGATCTTCCTTCATAAGGTCAGAAGTGGGGATGTTTGCTGATGATTGCACAATGTTCAGCACCATTCGTAGCTCCTCAAGTACTGAAACAGTCCATGTCCAAATGCAGCAAGACCTGGACAATATCCAGGCTCAGGGCTCACAAGTGGCAAGTAACATTCGCGCCACACAAGTGCCAAGCAATGACCATCTCCAACAAGAGAGAATCCAACCATCGCCCCTTGATGTCCAATATCATTACCATCACTGAATCCTCCACTATCAACATCCTCGAGGTTACCATTGACCAGAAACTGAACTGGACTAGCCATATAAATACTGGGGCTACAAGAGCCAGACAAAGGCTAGGAATCCTGTGATGAGTAACTCACCTCCTGACTATCCAAAGCCTGTCCATCATCTACAAGGCACAAGTCAGGAGTGTGATGGAATACTCCCCACTTGCCTGGATGAGTGCTGCTCCCACAACACTCAAGAAGATTGACACCATCCAGGACAAAGCATCCCACTTGATTGGCACCACATTCACAAGCATTCATTCCATCTACCGCCGATGCACAGTAGCAGCAGTGTGTACCATCTACAAGATACACTGCAGGAATTCACCAAAGAACTTTCCTAACCCACAACCACTACCATCTAGAAGGACAAGGGCAGCAGATAGAAGAGAAACCACCATCTAGACATTGTCCTCCAAGTCACTCATCATCCTGACTTGGACATATATTGCTGTTCCTTCATTGTCGCTGGGTCAAAATCCTGGAACTCCCTCCCTAATACCACATGGACTGCCCCGGTTCAAGAAGGCAGTTCATCACCACCTTCTCAAGGGCAACTAGGGATGGGCAATAAATGCTGGCCCAGCCAGCGAAGCCCTCATCCCATGAATGAATAACAAAAAAAGGCTGAAGGCATTGGATACTGCAAAGGCTAAGGGCCCTGGCAATATTCCGGCAATAGTATTGAAGACTTGTGCTCCAGAACTTGCCGTACCCCTAGCCAAGCTGTTCCAGTACAACTACAACACTGGCATCTAATGTCAATGTAGAAAATTGCCCATGTATATCCTGTCCACAAAAAGCAGGACAAATCCAAACTGCCCAAATATTGCCCCATCTGTCTACTCTCGATCATTAGTAAAGTGATGGAAAGTGTCATCGACAGTGCTATCAAGCGGCACTTACTCAGCAATAACCTGCTCACTGACTCTCAGTTTGAGTTCCACCAGGGTCACTCAGGTCCTGACCTCATAACAGCTTTGATCTAAACATGGACAAAAGAGCTGAACTCCAGACGTGAGGTGAGAGTGACTGCTCTTGACAGCAAGGCAGCATTTGACCAAGTGTGGCATCAAGGTGCACTAGCAAAACTGGAGTCAATGGGAATCAGGGGGGAAACTGTTCACTGTTTGGAGTCATACTTAGCATAAAGGAAGATGCTTGTGGTTGTTGGAGGTCAGTCATCTCAGTTCCAGGACATCACTGCAGGAGTTCCTCAGGGTAGTGACCTTAGCTGTTTCATCAATGACATTCCCTCCATCATAAGGTCAGAAGCAGGGATGTTCACTGAAGATTACACAATGTTCAGCATCATTTATGATTCCTCAGATACTGAAGCAGTCATGTCAATATGCAGCAAGACCTGGACAACATTTAGGCTTGGGCATAAGTGGCAAGTAACATTTGTGCCATACAAGTGCCAGGCAATGTGCATCTCCAGCAAGAGAGAATCTAACCATCGCCTCTTGACATTCAGTGCTATTACCATCATTGAATCCACTACCATCAACATCCTGGGGGTTACCATTGACCAGCAACAGAACTGGACTTGCCATATAAATATTGTGGCTACAAGAGTAGGTCAGAGGCTGGGAATTCTATGGAAAATAACTCACCTCCTGACTCCCCAAAGCCTGTCCACCATCATCAAGGTGCAAGTCAGGAGTGTGATGGAATACTCTCCACTTGCCTGGGTGAGTGCAGCTCTAACACAAGTCAAGAAGCTCAACACCATCCAGGATAAAGCAGAATGCTTCATTGGCACCCCATCCACCACCTTAAACATTCATTCCCTTCACCACTGACATCCAGTGGCAGCGGTATGTACTATACACAAATTGCACTGCAGCAACTCACCATGGCTCCTTCAACAGCACCTTCCAAACCTGCGAACTCTACCACTTAGAAGGACAAGGGCAGCAGATGCATGGGAACACCACCACCTGGAAGTTCCCCTCCATCATCCCTGACTTGGAAATATATTGCCCTTCCCTCACTGTCACTAGATTAAAATCCTGGAACTCCCTCCCTAACAGCACTGTGGGTGTACCTACACCACATGGACTGCAAAGGTTCAAGATGGCAGCTCACCACCACCTCCTCAAGGGCAATTAAGGATGGGCAATAAATTCTGGCCCAACCAGAAGACCACATTCTATGAACGAATATAAAAAAAAGTGACAGTTTCAGTGCAGCCTTATCAAACATGAGCCGCTGGTGTTCGCACAATTTGCCCAATGTAAGTGATGGAAGATGTAACAAATGGCAGATGGCACGAGGCAGCTGTGTAACTTTGTGGGACTGTAGCACTGACCTTTATCCAAGAGAACAGGAGAGCACCAAAGTGGCACAGTTAGAGAAGAAACCAAAAGACAAAGTAACACAATGGAGCACAGAAACCTGAAGTAATTGAAGCTAGAAAATCTATTAACAGGAGAAAGATTTCCCTAAATAGCCAGTGTGCTTAATACAACATAAGCGGTATCTTTATAATTGACGCCTATGATTATGACAGATGGTTAGTGATATATTTGCCTGATACAGGTGCCTTCCTATATAGTTAGTGTGGATGATATAAATGGAACATAGGAGCAGGAATAGTCCATTTGGCCCTTCGAACCTGCTCCACCATTCAATATGATTATGGCTGATCTGGCTGTAGTCTCAGCTCCACTTTGCTCTCTGCCCCTCACATCCCTTGACTCCCTTGCCTAACAAAAGTCTGTCTAACTCTGCTTTAAACAAATTCAAATAAAGTTCTTTCTGGGGTAGAGAATTCCACACAGCAACAACCCTTTGGGAGAAAAAGTTTCTCCTCATCTTTGTCTTGAAAGGATAACCCTCTTAATTATAATCTATGTGCCCTAATTTTAGTCTCCTCTGAGTATCCACCCTATCAAAGCCCTACAAGACCTTATATGTTTCAATAGGATCACGTCTCATTCTTCTAAACTCCAATGGGTATAGGTCTAATCTGTTCAGCCTTTCTTCATAAAACAACCCATTCATTCCAGGAATGGGTCCAGTGAACCTTCTCTGAACTGCTTCTAAAGCAATTATCTTTTTTTAAATAAGGAGACCAAAACTGCACACAGTACTCCAGATGTGATCTCACCAATGCTCTGTACAGCTGTAGCAAAACTTCTCCACTTTTATATTCCACTCCTCTTGCAATAAATGCTAATGTTCGATTTGCCTTCCTAATCACTTGCTGTACCTGCAGACTAACTTTATGTGATTCAAACGCACCATTTATTTCATTCACCTGAATGAAGTTGCCCCCTTCTTAGACAAAGACTTCACAAAATTCAGGCTGGTGGAATGGAGCCCGCTGAGGTCATTGCCCAAGTTCATAATGTGCTGTCTCAGCATTGTGAAACTCCTGTCCAGTATCGTCAGCTTGTCACATCCCCCTGCCTCCTCTCTAGACTGTGAACGTGAGGCTCATCACATCTCATTCCCTTTACACTTGAGACCATTCTTCCGATGAATGCTTGTCCTTTTTTGCAGCAGTTGTGACCACAACTGGAGGCAATTTAAATATCATGTACTTCCTGAGACCTTAGCAAAATGTTTTTTGATATGTGCTGTAATGTTCCAGTTATATATCTAACATTCTATTAATCTCTTGGTTACTTTGTCACATTCTCCACACATTGAAAGAGAAGCATCTATTTTTATTTTAAGGTCCCTTTCTCCAACTCTTCAATGCTAATTCTATTCCATTCATTATATTCTATATGGCATAGTGGCCAGAGCTGCAGCACACATCTATTTTGCAAAAAAACAAAGGGTAACATAAAATAGAAATCTTTGGTAGATGGGATCTAGATTGGAATAAAACATCAAAAAGCTGTGATTATCTGCTGGATTTCCACACACAGAAAGAAGCTTTACTTCTGTTGTGCAACTGTATGGATAAATATCACGGAACTGTTTCAACTCAAATTCAAAAATGACATTCATGGCTTACCTCACAAGGATCAGTTTCACTGTAAGAAGAATAAGATGCTGAGCTAGCCGTGCTGGAATTTTTGTTAAATCCCAGTCTTGGATGTTTACTTTTATCACATTCAGAAAGAAAGTAACTGAACAAAGCGTACTCCACATTTATTAGCAGCAATACAGCTGCATGCAATATACTGTAACGGATCAGGAAACCATGTGGAACTGCTATTTTTTGCGAAATAAGACACATTAAGCTGTAAAGCACAGGAAATAATTTGTAAGTTCCTTCAGAAACCCTGCAAACTACAAAAATACAGGTTTTGCCAAAGTAAATCATACATATTGTAAAAAATATATATATATCAGTCTTTACCATCAGTTGTGGGTCCTTGTTTATCAAATGTGTTTTGCAAACTTTTCAAGTGCTGCAGCTGAGAAAACATCTCAGCTTTGTGAAATATGTATTCTTTTGAGTTCCTAACTGGCTTAGTTGATAAGTTTGCTGACTACTATGGATTGTATTCCAACTATCAGGATGTGATTAGTGGGGTCCCCCAGGGATCTGCCTCAGCTTTTGACAATGAGGACTAGATTGGATTTACAATGAAACACATCATGTTGTGACATGGGGGCCCCCAAGTGACAGGGGGGGGGGTCCCCAAAATGATAAGTGATTGGTCAAGCGGAGAGTTGCTGCAACCATGCAATGAAGACTAATACTGGTTCTACTGAGGTCCTCCCAAGAATATCAGCACCAGATGCACAGACGCTGGATGTGAGGTGTTCAAAACCCCATGTATCACACAGCTCCCAGTGCATAGAGGCTGGACCAGACTGCTAGCGACATTGGCCCCCCCACAACCACATATCCACATCATCAATAGGACTGTCATTTTTCACCTCTGTAACATTTCCCAACTCCTACCCTGGCGCAGCTCACCGCCAGCTGAAACCCTCATCCATGCCTTTGACCATGAGACTCGACTATTCTAACCCATTCCCAGCCAGCCTCCTATCACCCATGCACGGTCATCCAAAACTGTGCTGCCCACGTCATAACTCATACCAAGTACTATTCACCCTCACTTCTGTGCTCGCTGGCCTACTTTGACTCCCTGTTAAACAACACCTCAATTTTAAAATCCTTATTGTTGTTTTCAACTCCTTCCGTGGAATCACTCCCTCCCTATTTCTTTAATCTCTTCCAGCCTCTGAGACTATGCCCTGCCAATTCTGAGAAATTTTGAGCATCCGAGATTTTAATCACTCCACCATTGGAGGTTGTCGTCATTGTTGTCATCGTCGGCTGTCCCTCAATTCAGGGTTGCGAGTTTCTGCAGTGGGTCTTTGTATGACTGAATAGGCTGATTCCCGACCCACACATCTTTTGGCTCCATGGGGCAGGAGGTCCCATGAGGTAATGGGATCTGGAGTGCAGGATTTGCTTCCTTTCCTTTCCTTCTCTGTCACTGCTCTGCCTCGTCATTAAGAAGTTGTGAGTCAATGCAAAATGCTGCTTGATGGACAAATTGACACCATTTTGAACAATTGGTAGCAGGCTTCTCTGAGCCATTAAGGTCAACGTTGCTGTACTTCTGGGTGAGCTTCAGAATGTCTCTGAAGCATTTTCTTTGTCCTCTCCTGTGTAAGACATTTTGATATTTTGTGTATTCCTGTTATGCTGTAAGGCATTTTAATATGTCTTGTATTTCTGTTTGTGAGTAAAATGTAAGTTGTGGTGTGCAGACCTCAACACCGGTTGGTGGGAACATGGAGTGTGGAGGACATTAGGATGAAGGGAGAAGAATTTTGACCAAAGGTATCGTCACTGAGGTTCATACTGAACTTTTTAAAAATAAAGAGGGTTTCAACTAAATGGGGACACGCACACACAGGCATGTCAGGACATGTCACTGTGGTTATGGTTCACCACCTGACACTCTTTCTATAACAGCTCTCATATGGACAATTGCCTCTCTGGATGGATATGTGTGAATGGCTTTCTTCCTGCCTTATCAAGATGCAGATATTATATCCATTGCCAGTATGGACCTGAAGACACCCCCCTACTGAAAGCAGGAAATTATTACATGCAGGTGGTCTTGCATGACCATGGTGGGATTAATAAGGCAGATGGCCCGATTCGAGGTATTACTTATATGTCAATATGTCCCATCAGTCTACTCTCGATCATTTGCAAAGTGATGGAGGGGTCATCAACAGTGCTACCAAGTGGCACTTGCTTAGCAGTAACCTGCTCACTGATGCTCAGTTCACGTTCTGCCAGGGTCACTCAGCTCCTGAGCTCATTACAGCTTTGGTTCAAACATGGACAAAAGAGCTGAACTCCCGAGGTGAGGTGACAGTGACTGCCCTTGACATCAAGGCAGCATTTGACCGAGTGTGGCATCAAGGAGCCCTAGCAAAACTGGAGTCAATGGGAATCAGGGGGAAAACTCTCTGCTGCTTGGAGTCATACCTAGCACAAAGGAAGATGGTTGTGGTTGTTGGAGGTCAGTCATCTCAATTCCAGGACATCACTGCAGGAGTTCCTCAGGGTAGTGTCCTAGGCCCAACTATCTTCAGCTGCTTCATCAATGACCTTCCTTCCATCATAAGATCAGAAGTGGGGATGTTCGCTGATGATTGCACAATGTTCAGCACCATTCACGACTCCTCAGCTACTGAAGCAGTTCATGTCCAAATACAGCAAGACCTGGACAATATCTGGGCTGACAAATGGCATGTAACATTTGGGTCATGCAAGTGCCAGTTGATGGCCATCTCCAACAATAGAGAATCTAACCATCTCCCCTTGACATTCAATGGCATTACCATCTCTGATTCCCCCACCAGCAACATCCTAGGGGTTACTATTGACCAGAAACTGAACTGGACCAGCCATATAAATACTATGGCTACAAGAGCAGGTCTGAGGCTAGGAACCATGCAGTGAGTAACTAACTTCCTGACTCCCCCCCAAAAAATTGGAACTATATCACTGTTCCTTCACTGTTGCTGAGTCAAAATCCTGGAACTCCCTTGCTAACAGCATTGTGGGTGTACCTACATTACATGGACTTCAGCGTTTCAAGAAGGCAGCTCATCGCCACCTTCTCAAGGGCAACTAGGGATGGGCAATAAATGCTGGCCTAGCCAGAGATGCCCACATCTCAGGGATCAGGGTCAGAAAGGGGTATAAAGCCAGAGCCTACAAGGACATTGTTGTTGCAGTCAAGAAAGCATGGCTTGGTCAGTCACCGGAGGTTTTGCAGAAGAATTCATTCAAGCAGGCTGACCACCCGGGAACAAGCTCCTGCATGCAGGTCTTACTAAGCAACTGGCTTTGTAAGTAAATACTATTGCTTAGTAGGTTAACAAAGGTTTTCCGCACAAAGTAGAAATTACATCCAAAGTTGTTTCGTGTCATTGATACTTATTACGGGGTCCGGACCTTTGAAGCAAGTGTGCCCTCCATTTAAGAGTCTTACACCTGATATATTGGCCATTTGAGAGTTGAGAAAATAGGACTTGGCTGGGGAGACGCTTTTCGGTCACCTATTTTGCTATTTTGCCAGAATGCTCGTGGAGCAGGCTTCATGAAGGAAAATATAATTTGATTGACGGTCCTCCCATTGAATGCAGAGGATGTGGCAGAGGCATTGCTGATGGAATTTCTCTAGCGCTCTTTTCTATTGTTGATACAGAATCCAGGGGCAGAATTTTTCCCTCGTTGGGCGGGCATGAACCCGACTCAAACAGGAGTAAAATAGTACGCGATGACGTTGGGCAAGCTTGCAATATTTCGCTCAGCGGCCAAGCATGAGAGGCTGCAGCTCACCCCCCAACAACTGAAAGGTCTATTAAAGCCTTTAATCAATCAATTAATTAATTATTAATAATTAATTTTTCGCTGCTCATCTAACTGTTCGGTTGGCAGGTGGGCAAATAGACCAGGCAGTCTTTGCACTTTTAACGAAGCCTCATCCACGGGTTTCAAATGGTTTCAAATCCCACCATGGCAGCTGGTGGAATTTGAATTTAGTTAATAAAAATCTGGGAGTGAAAGCTAATCTCAGCAATGGTGACCTTGGATTGTCATTAAAAAAACTCATCTGGTTCACTGATGTCCTTTAGGGAAGGGAATCTGCCAATTTTACCTGGTCTGGCCTACATGTGACTCTTAACTGCACTCTGAAACGGCCTCACCAGCCACTCAGTTCAAAGGCAATTAGGGATGGGCAGCAAGTGCTGACCTTGCCAGCGACACCCACATTCCGTGAAAGAATAAAGAAAAAAGTCTGAAGAATTCATTCAGCGGGCTGACCAACATTTGAAATGTTGGACATAATATAACACAATGAATGAAGTCTATCAGAGGAGTAGTACCATAGGCAGGATATGTTAGTAGTAATATCATTAATTTTATGAACAATCTATTTTTTATTAACTAAAAGTCAAGTAGCTCTCATTGTACATATAAACGGCTGACATGTTTGGAGCTGTACATTCTCATTCCCTATTTTCTGGGTAAATACACATGCCTATCCCGCTATGAGTTAAGGGGATATGATGTCCTATCTATATTCAAAGTCAATTGAGGGTGCAGAAAGAGCTTCACCCTATAACTGGCTGTGCCAGTTCTGACCTGCGAATGTTTGATGCTCACCCTGGAGGCACACAGCTGACCAAGCATAGAGTCTTTTCCATGAGCTGCTCATATCCTATAACCTCGGGGCATTTTTCCACCCAGTAATTTGAAGTTCCCTATCGACAGGAGCATATAGATCTTGGGGCAGCAAAATAGAAGACTTCTGTTTCATTATGTGGGCATCTCATACCCTCATCTTGATCACTAGCATAAAATTAATCACCCAAATGGTTAACAAGGTGGTTGAAAAAGTTTTGACTTTTGAAGTATTGTAAGTATGGAATAAACACATAGCCCTGTGCTTTCAGCTCACTGCTTCTTATTGCAAAACCTTTGTTACTTGACTCATAGCACTTAAGTGCTAGCATCAGCCACAGCACACGCTAACGTACTGATCCAGGAAAGAGTGAGGTACAATGATTCTACATCTGTGACTTCCCACTTGGTGAATTCCAGACCTCAGCTACGTTATTGGGTGAGAGGTTCCTCAAATGATATCCTTGAAAAAAAACTAAAGCATGGCAGGTCCTTTAACTGTAACCGACGCAAGCTTCAAATGGGCAGGAACATGAAAGTGTTAAATACCTCACTGAGCTGACATAAAAGATGAAACTAAAAGCCTGGCTCTGCTGTCCTACGTGTCAGGGATTCGGAGAGGCACTGCAGAATTGGGAGAGAATGCCCTGTCTCCCCCTGCCCATCTCAATTTGGGTTTTTTTTTATTCATTCACGGGATGTGGGCTTCGTTGGCTGGGCCAGCATTTATTGCCCATCCCTAGCTGCCCTTGAGAAAATAGTGGTGAGCTGCCTTCTTGAACCGTTGCAGTCCATGTGGTGTAGGTACACCACGGTGCTGTTAGGAAGGAAGTTCCAGGATTTTGAGCCAACGACAGTGAAGGAATGGCGATATATTTCCGAGTCAGGATGGTGAGTGACTTGGAGGGGAACTTCCAGGAGGTGGTGTTCCCATTAATCTGCTGCTTTTGTACTTCTAGATGGTAGTGGTTGTCGGTTTGGAAGGTGCTGTCTAAGGAGCTTTGGTGAATTCCTACAGTGCATCTTGTAGATGATACACATTGTTGCTACTGTGCGTCAGTGATGGAGGGAGTGAAAGTTTGTGGATGTGGTGCCAATCAAGCAGGCTGCTTTGTACTGGACGGTGTCAAGCTTCTTGAGTGTTGTAGGAGCTGCACTTATCCAGGCAAGTGAGGAGTAATCCATCACACTCCTGAATTCTGCCTTGTAGATAGTGGACAGGCTTTGGGGAGTCAGGAGGTGAGTTACTCATCACAGGATTCCTAGCCTCTGATCTGCTCTTGTAGTTACAGTATTTATATGGCTAGTCCAGTTCAGTTTCTGGTCAATGGCAACCCCCAGGATGTTGATCGTGGGGAATTCAGTGACGGTAATTCCATTGAATGTCAAGGGGTGATGGATGGATCTCTCTTGTTGGAGTATTTGAATAAGCACATCGCCTGGCACTTGTGTGGACTGCTTCTGGATGGTGGATCAGTGCTCTTCTTCATTTGGTGAGCTGATGCCTTCATGCACGTTTCATGCAAGGGGCTTATTAACATTCCAAATTTGATGCAGAAATAATTTAATGAACACTTCGCAAAATTCGGAGGCATTTGCTTTATTTCTGCTTGTGTGTCCATTTGGACTGGAAGCAAAGGAAGTTCCCCTTAGCTTTCAGTGGATCATCCATTTAGTTCTGAGCAGCAGCTGTATTCATTTTGCACTCATTGGCACACCACTCTGCCAATCCTGGTATTAATTTAGCTGAAATCAAAAACAATCACCCTTAATCGTTCTTGAGATCAAGAAAACTGAGCTAAATGGTGAGTGCGAAGGGCAGCTTAACCAGCCTTAGTGAAGCCAACAAGTCCCCTCTTACATTAGCAAATCAGACCCAGAAAAGCTGCAGGATATGGTGAAGATATGAAAAATATGACACGGAACCCGTGTCTATAGTTTGCTGTAGGAGGGCAGCCATTAGCTGGAAGCTGAAAGCTTGAGAAAAGCTGCTTGCCTCCCAATCAAGTACATTAATTGTGAAAAGACAAAACCTTAGGCTCAAGCTCAGATTCTTATTCAAAAGTAAACTGTACTTACGCGCAAAAGTGATTTTTTCAGTTTTCAGTTAGACCAAATGATTGCATGTAACCCGTCAGAGAAAAAGAGGAACTTGACAAGAGTTCAATAACTATTTAGTGAGTTATAAACAGAAACTAAGGAAGTGGTGGGAGTAGTATCTTGACATTTATTTTAAAACTATTAGTAATACTGCTTTTTATGTTACTAGATATATTGCTCTGCACAACTACTCATTAATACCTGAGGTAGTATAGATAGATTGTCAACTGACAAGAGTGTCAAAGGGTATAAGGGGGTAGATAGGAAAGTAGAATTCAGGCCACAATCAAATCAGCCATGATCCTATCAAATGCTGGAGCAGGCTTATGGGGTTGAATGGCTTACAGCTGTTCCTAATTCGTATGTTCATATGTTCATGGTAACCACTCAAGCTGTCCATTAATTTACAACAATACTAAATCTATGAATTGTGTTTTATAATTGATCAAGATAAATTCTTTATTGTGTAAAGTTATAATGAACTCCAATAGGACAAGTCTAAATATCCCAGTTAGAGGCGATTGCTTTCCCAGTCGCCAGTGATGATGCAACATTGGTAGAATGACTTTGAACTCATGCCATGTATGCACTTTGTGCTCACTCCATGAACGCAACACCATGAATGGAGGGCCCAGACTTTTGCCAACAAAATGTATGACTGTTAAAATCAAAACTCTATAGATGGCATTTCCAGTAGGGATTCTTCCTTTATTTGTTATTTAATAAAGGAAGAAGTGGATGAAATAAGTGTTGTGAGATAGGCTCCGTTGCATCTGAGGTGGATTGCCTTTCTGTACTCTTGGCTATTCAGCCTATTGATTCACTGATGTCTTTTAGGGAAGGAATCCCACTGCCCTTACTTGGCCTGGCTCCAAAGTGGTTGACTCTTAACTGTCCTCTGAAGTGGCCTAGCAAGTTGTATCAACCAGTTGCAATGATTCAAGAAGGCCCACCAACATCTTCGTTGGGTAACTAAGAATGAGCAATCAATGTTGGCCTTGCCGGTGATTACCAGTTCCTCAGAATAAATTTTTTAAAAGTCTATAAGCCTGGATTCGGCTGTGCCAGCTAAGTTGCCTTTGTAGATTGCTCTTCACAAAGGGGCAGAGACAAATGTTGTGACTTGCTCGAAAATGACCTGCAGATAGCCTCTACCACAGGGGTACATATCTACCAGTGGCAGTAAGGGCCACCACACAACCCCGCTCAAGGCTTATTCAAAGATTATCATAGGCTACTGCACAATTTACAACTTTGCTATCCAGATACCCCAAAAGACGGAGCAGGTGGTGGAAGAAATTATCCACCTGTGGCTATAGGCACAGCAATACAATACATTGATGATCAGGGAGAAGATTTGAACCTGAAATGCACCCTGAAATACAGTGGAAGCAGATTCAGTAGTGAATCTCCAGTGGGAATTGGATATAAAATTGTAATGGAAAGATTTGGAGTGCTGTAGGGAAAGAGTGGGGACTAGGACTAATTGGATGGCCTTTTTCAAAAAGCTAACACAGACATGATGGGCTGAATGGCTACTTCACCTCCAACTGATTCTAAGAAGATGCCCTTGCTGAGTAAGGTAACCAACACTTCTAGGACTGTTGCGTCCCGCTAAATTAAGGATGAACCTCGGGACGCAACCCAAGAGAAAATCATATGTGAATTAAAATTATTGTGAGTTTTATTGACTTTCAATGAATGCTTATTTATTGGTTATAAAAAATAATGGTGATGGGAAAAAATGCTGTTTAAGTGACAGTCAAGAATCAGCCAATCAGGTGAGGAAGAGTTTGTTTTTCAGTTGGCATGGGAAGATTGTGCAAAGTGAGAATGGATCAGTCAAGTGACCAATGGTGCAAGTGTGGGGGTAAAGCAGTCGGAGGTAAGACATGTGATGAAATCTCCCAAAATATATTCAACCAGAGCTGCCAACCCTACCACAAAAGAAACACTATAGGCAACAAGAACTATGGAACAGATATTTAGAGGAGACCTTCAGCTAAGTGCCATGTCCATGCAATGCTCAAATAGTCCTACACACATTCATAGTGCTCTCCACACTAACTCAACAACTGTGGATTTCATTTAATTCTTTGGTCACAGAAGTAAAAGATTTGGCTTGTTGCCAGGTGTCCAGTGGAAGACTATTGTCATTAAAAGGCTCTGGATCTCCTTGCAAGGCCAACATTGATTGCTCATTCTTAGTTAACTAACAAAGATGTTGGTGGGCCTTCTTGAATCACTGCAACTGGTTGATACAACTTGCTAGGCCACTTCAGAGGACAGTTAAGAGTCAACCACTTTGGATACGTCATGAGATGCTGTGATAACTGGTCCTATCTGTTTGCCTACCATTTATTATTATGAATGGGAGAGGGTTGAATGGGGCTATGCCTTGAGAGGCAACAATCTCTGAATGCCCATTCCAGCTTTCTTAGGCACTTCTTTAGCATATCGACTGATGGGTTTCGGGGAGTTTGGAAGGGAGATCTTAAGCAAATGCCTGCAAAGCCACATCACAAAATGAAGATGCTTTGTAACATTAACCAGCCATTTCCAGCAAGTGCTAAGGAGCTCTTTTTAATGCCAGCAGTTTAGGAGCTCAGGAAGAGGCAGCTGAACCAATAGTTTTAATTCTGGAGAACTCAAATGTAGTACTTTGATTGAAAGCGCTCCTCCCATTTAGCACAAGAAGCAAGCATGAGGCAATAGTTGGAAGAAATGCTGTGGTGGAGAAGAGCAGCTTGAAGTTGGCCTTGCTTTTCATGATTACAATGATGTAATTAGCAAAACATTTTCCTGAGGAGACTCAATGCCCTTGAGCAGGATTAGTATCACTACACATTGTTCTGAGAATATTGATGAAGCAGCTTGGCTCATAGCACAGAAATAGTAATGTGATTTTCTCTCGGTTAAAATCTCAGACGGCAACATTCAAAAAGAGCGCAGGGACTTAACTGCCCAACATAATAAAGAGCTGCACTTTACACAGGGAAAATATGCCAGTATCTGGACTGTCTGTACTTGCAGAGCTCAATGAGTGTACAGCCTGACCCCTCACTTTTCACAAAATATTAGCAGGCCTCCCACATTACTCATGTTCAAGAGAAGTTGTCACTTTATTGAGTGCCTAATATTGGTACTACAGGACATTACTGAGGCAGCATTGAATTGTCCAAGATGCCATTTTCCTGATGAGGAGCTAAACTGAGGATTTTTCTGCTTGCTCAGGGGGTCCATAAAGGCTTTATAGATCCCATTACACCACTCAAAGAAAAACAATGAGTTCTTCCAGGGCACTGATCAACATTCATCCCTTATCCAATACTACCAAAAACAGATTAACTCATTTTCCAACTCACTGCTATTTGTGGGATCTTCCTGGCATAGACTGCCTTTCACATTTCTTTGTGCAAAACAAACATTGCAATTCAAAAGTACTTCATTATGCATGTAGCATTTTGTTCAAAGTGTTTGAACATGATAAGGAGTTGCAGAAATATAAATCTTTCTGAAAATGTTTCACTGCTACTTTCCAATTCTGTAATTCCCCCAGTCCCCTTTCTCCTGTTTTCCTGTTCCACTCCGCTTATCTCTCTCTTTTTCTCACTCAGACTGAATATCCGACACATTTTTTCCATTCTGGCGTCTGTATCTTTGCGTTTATGATCAATTTCTTTCCTCACTCTTTCTCTATCACTCTTTCTGGAATCTCTTCACTCTGTCTTCCTATTCTCTCATCCAATATTTCTATTTGGCTTTCATACACATTGTTTAACTAAAATACTCACGTTTGCAATGTTACTATTGCTAAAAACATGGGACATATTGCAAAATGGCAACTAACATGTAGTTGGTTAAAGATGGGGATTGGATTGGGGTGGCCTGGTGAAAATTAAAGAGAAGCTCAGGGCGAGAGGAAGGAAGGTAGAAGATGTGGCAGGAGGGGTGCACTAATGATTGGAGCAGATTATGCGATCCAGTGGATGGGTTGGGACAGCAGGGTGTTGGGCAGGAGTAGGACAGCCTGGACTCAGGCCAGAGTTTTAAATGTAATAGGTGCTCTGGGACCTGGCAGTAATGGTGAATCTGGAGCTTGGAAGCTGAGGACTAAAGCATGTGAGCAAATGAGCGAGCCCTTGCAGCATTTGATGGAGGAGCTCTGGCTCAATGAAAGAGCATCAATGCTTGGCACCAAACCATGGCTGATGTGTAGCACTATTGGGCAATCTGGGAGCAATCAGCAGTTCGGAGCCAAGCAGAACTCTGAAGTTTAGGAGCACCCATGACACGAAGTGTTGTGGTCTTCTGAGCATTCTGGGGGGGTGGTTGTGACATTTCAGCAATCAGGCAGAAGGAGGCACTCTGATCTAGCAGCATTTGGGTCTAGGGCATGGTAGAACTTAAAGTGGGCTGGTAGGGAGAATAAGATCTGGGAGCCTTCAGTAGAGAGACTGGAGTAGGGTTGTGGCTAGAAACTGAGATCCACCAGCCCCAGGGCAACTACTATAGCAGGAAACATAATAAGCCACAACCAACCTAATCCACAATCCAAAAATGGGCGTTTTGCATTATCGTTTCATCATTAGGATGAGGCACCTTTGGGTGAAGAACAAGTCATAGTGGCCAAAGTTTAGCATATATGGGGCTACCTAGGGGTCAGTTGGTAGAGAACAGAGGTCTGAATGCCCCTCATGAGTTGTAGGATATAGTCCTTAGTGGTTCTATTTTTTAACAGAGAATGTTTGAATACATACACTGTATTGAGCAGTCTTGGTTCCATATCCACAACATTGTAAAGCAAGGACAACTGGTTCCTGCACTGATGAAGTAACAGCTCTGGTTTCTGTGGAGTAAAAACATTTATAGAGGGGAGATGGGGGTGTAGTGGTAATGCCGTTGGACTAGTATTCAATCCAGAGGTCTAGGCTAATGCTCTAGGAGCATGGGTTCAAATCCCATCATAGCAGCTGGTAGAATTTAAATTCAACTAATAAAAGAAACCTGGAATTGAAAGCTAGTCTCACGATGACCATGAAACTATCACCAATTGTTATACGAACCTATCTGGTTCATTATGGTATTTTAGGGGAGGAAATCTGCTGTCCTTACCCGGTCAGGTCGACATGTGACTCCAGACCTACAGTAATGGGTTTGACTCTTAACTGCCCTCTTAAATGGCCTAGCAAGCTATTCAGTTCAAGGGCAAATAGGGCTGGGCCATAAATGCTGCCTTGCCAGTGACGCCCACATCCTATGAAAGAATAAAAAAAAAATATCCAGACGGATCTCTCATGAATGTTCACACTGCTGCTATGATTGCTTTAGGATTCCAAATTGAAGAAATATACAGGTTGACTTACACTGAGCAGGCTTAATGACACTGATCAGGCTTAATGACATTGAGCAGAGAAAAAAAATCAAACATCTTATAAAGGCTGATCTTGTAGATAGCCACTCTTTTGCACTTTGACAAATCACTGGACATCATGAAGTGATGTCTCTTGAAGCAGTGTCAAGGAGCATGGGAGCAATGTAGTGACAATGCATGATGCCATTGGGGAATGGTACTAGGTGAGTCGCTCATTTGCAGAGCTGGTGCAGACACGATGGACCAAGTGGCCTCCTTTGCACCATAAAAATTCTGTGATTCTATGATTCAGTTTTACACAAATCCACACGGACAGCAGCCGTTCAAGAAGACTGCTCACCATCACCTTCTCAAGGGCAATTAGGGGTGGGCAATAAATGCTGGACTAGCCAGCGACACCCATATTCCATGAATGAAAAAAATGAATTTAAAAAATGTGTCTTCAACATCTGTTGCACAGAGCAGTCTTGGTACTGAAAGACATGTCAGAGTGAGTCAGAGTGAGTCACAGACAACTCATCTACTGGCTCAACTATCAACCTCCAACCCTTTTCGAGATAACATGCGGCCAGCCAATTTGTATAATTTTCTGAGAATTGAGATGTGCCTCCCTTGACGCACAAGGCTCCGTCATTGGACAGCAAGATCAACTTTTTATCAGCTTGTTGCTAAAAATTAATGGGCTAAAAAGTTATTCAATATTATGCAAAGAGCTGTTTGTCTTTAATATTTAATATTATACGACACATAAGCATTCATGAATATTGTGAAGAACGACTCACATGTGAGATGCTTACACAGCTTTTAAACGTCTAGCTCCCAGCATATCAGGCACTGAGCACCCAGCAGTATTGAATATTATAATGAACAGACCTTTCATTTCAGCATGAGGTGAGGAGAAAGAATCAGTTCCAGTCATGTGACCCATCCTCGTGATGGTGTCTCTACAAATGTAGGGTTACCATATTTTCCTATGAATACTGCCCAATTTCTGCCTGCAGTGTTTTGTCATTGTTGCCATAAATGTTGAACTTCCCATCTCAAAACAGGCCTGAGTCTTTAAATGAGACGGGGTGAAGTGATAATAATATAGGTCACATTTTCCAGCAGTATTTTGTTTGCAATCAATTCTTGTGTAAACTGGCTGTCCAATATTGTCAAGTGCTACAGTAAAAGCAGAAGTGGTATAAATTGCCCAGTACATATCCTCAAAGGGCTCTCAGTTGATATTTGTGTTGTTTCTACACTGCTGTCACAACTACTTTATCATCCATGTTTGTGCCTTTTTCTGTGGGGCTGCTATTCTCTAACCCTACCATACTCTCCTCTCCACCTCTCCACCAGCATGAGACCACAAGAAGTTTCCCATTGACAATTCTTCCAGATCTTTGCTTTTTGGGTAAAATTAAAGGCCATTTTCTATGTAAATATGCTACATTCCCAGTAACCACGGTTCAAAAAGTACTTAATTGGTTGGGACATGAGATTTTTTCACCACAAACATCTGTTGATCTGAATATCCCAAATGTCCTGACCATTTATTCTACACGGGCATTTCAGGCTGGCACTGGAGGCATTATTAACATCAGCCAATTGGTCTTGCAAAGATACATCAAGAAAGTTACAGTTGCAATGTTAACTAGAGTTAGCCAATCCATTCACTTTGCCACGGGCAACTGGTAGCAACACAAATAAGTCACCATCCACAGGCCCTTCTCTCTACATAACAATCACATGGTTCCATTCAAACCTCTAAAAGAAAGTCGCTTCCAAATCCTGCCAAGAATTATGCACAATATCTCCAGTGAAATATTCATTTTAATGAAAGCCAATCATCTATGTGCATGCCTATTGCTTCTGACCACTGTGTTTGTGTGTTGGAGTGTGTACTGTGAACTCACACTACCCTAGTGCTTCTCCGAGGTAACATCTGAATGGGAAGAGGGTGTGAGGTAGTTGTTTGATTTTGAACTTCTTCTGACCGAGGTCCTATTTGTAACAAAGTCTTTCAATGATGCCTAGGCCTTTAAACTGCTGCAGGCATTTACATGGATGAGTTCCCAGTGACAAATAACTGGAGCTCATTCACGTTATTCCAATTAAACTGAACTGGCCACAAAAAACAAAGGGGGCGGTCACTATAAGTGTGCTGGTTGGTGGTGGAGGGTGGGATGGGATCAATTATGCCACTGAGCAGAATCCAGGCTCACATGTGTCTGTAATATAACAGGCATATGATGTTTGCGTGCCTAGTCTATTAACATTCCCTTGAAATAGTGACTGTATTATTGGCTTGGAGTCAGACTGAGAGCATGAAGAGATGCCTTGTACTTGTGCGTGATCAATTTGTTGTTGATCTGCACGGACAGTTAGTAAATGGCTTGGAAAAGATAAATCTGGAACACTGTTTCAAATTAATCCAGGACTGTAGAACAAGAGTTCACAGTTCAAATTAACGAAAGAGAAGTCTGATGTCAGGAGTTCTTCCTTACACAGTGATTACATGTAGAATGGATATCTGGGTAGGGTAGAAAAAAAAAATTGCTTTGATACTGTGAAGGATGGAAAGTATTTTTCTTTCACAGATGAATAAACTATGACAACCTCCTTCACTCATACTTACCTTGCTAACTTCAATGATGCTGTGCCAACCTGAAATAAAAGAAGCAGGTGATTGGTCTCAGCTTAACCATAACGTCATGTTGACTAATTCTAAGCAGAGTTCTGTTATGAGATTAGCATTTCTATGTATAGACATTTCTAAATGGGTAAACTAGGGGGAGGCCTTGATTGTTTATTAGCATGTTAGACTTTGTCTTTTTTCCAATAGCTTTCTTGTGTATATGGCTTCATGGCTATTTCTATAAGCAGACCATCATACAAATGGACTGAAATCTGCACCTATTACTTTCAGCTGCACTAAATTAATGTGGACCAGACTTAATTAACATTGATCACAGTGAATTGGTTATAAGAACATAAAAAATAGGAGCAAGAGTAGGTTATAAGGCTTTCGAGCCTACTCTGCCATTTAACAAAGATCATGGTTCATCCTCGACTTCAACTCTACCTTCCTGCCCAGTCCCCAGATCTCTTGATTACCTTAAAGTCCAAAAATCTATCAACGTCAGCCTTGAATTTACTCAATGACTAAACATCCACAGCTCTCTGAGTTAAAGAATTCTTAAGGCTCACAACCAACTGAGTAAAGAAATTTCCCTTCATTTCTGTTCAACATGGCACTGCTCTTAGTCTACGCCCTCTTGTTCTAAACTGCCCAGTCAATGGATACAGCCATCCATTAACTACTATTTCAAGCCCTTTCAGAATCTAGTTTTAATGAGCTCACCTTTCATTTTCTAACCTTTAAAGAGTTTAGGCCCATTCCACTCAATCTCTCCTCTTAGAAATCAATCTTGTATCCCAGAAGTCAATCCATGAACTGCTGTTGCATTCCCTGTAAGGCAAATATATCCTTCCTTTAGGTACTATAGGTTATAGAGATGAAAACTATGAATAATATCCCATGTGTAGTCCCACCAAAGCCCTGTTCAATTATAACAAGACTTCCTTCCTCTTGTAATCCAACTCCTTAGAATAAAGGCCAGAATACAATTTGCCTTCCTAACTACTTGCTGTAACTTCATGTTAACTTCTTGGGCAGAATTTTGCCCTTGGCGGGGATGCTTGGCAGGGGTGGGTGGGGACTCTGTCACATAAACAGAGACATGATTTTAATACAAGTGTAAAATTTTTATTTTGTTTTTATTTGCTTTAGGAAACCTCATCACGCCCATGGGTGAGCTTTCCTAAAAAACGCAGTTGGCCTTTTCGTCTGCCCATCAACCGTTAGGTTGAATTGTCAGTGAAAAATTCAGCACAATTGTTAACTTAATGGCCTTAATAGGCCTTCTAATTATTGGCGGACGTGCTGCCAGCTCCGGCACACGCCCACCGACCCAACTATTGCAAGAGTGCAAGTTGACGGTGGCACGCTCGACTGACGTCAATGCGCTTTATTTCACACTCGGGCGTGTCAGGCGCCCGCCCGCACATCGAGCGACAGATCCTGCCCCTTGTGTTTCTTGTACAAGGATATCCAGGTCCCTCAGAACACCAATATTTAACAGTTTCTTACCATTTAAAGAAAATTCTGTTACTCTATTCTTCCTACCAATGTGAAAAACCTCACATTTCCCTACAATATACTCTATCTATTTATTAGAGAACAATGCAAATTAAAACCAGGAGAGACGTAAAATTGGGCGGTTGAATCAATACCTCTTGTCTTACACATTCGTTCAAAGTCAAAATGACAGCCTGTGTGTATATGTGTGCTTGCGTAGGCCTAACAACAAATTGTCAGCTTTTCATGTCTGCATTTCTTTCTCTACAACAACCTTCAGCTTTTTACACTCTTATCTTCCAGGCTTCCTTCTCACACAATCCAAATAGTGGCAAAAACAAATCTGCTTCACAGACGCACAATGCACAAGATGAACAGTCTGAGGGAGTGTGGGAACACACTGTGATAGCTTTCAATGCTTTCAGACCTAGCACATGCTCGCTGCCTGGCTGACTTTGGCAGCCTTGCTCTTCTAGGGTTGCCAACTCCAATTAAATGTATTCCTGGAGGTTTCATCACAAAGCCTGCCCCCACACTCCTGCCATTAGTCGGCCAACATACCCATCCTTGTGATATACTGCCTTGCTCTGCCAATTGGAGAGCAAAACAACTCATTACCCATGATGCTTAACTGTCAGCCATTTAGCCTTTTTTTCCCATTTTCAATAACTTTACACCTACAGAGAAATATATTTATATTTAGAGAAACGTTCAAAGAAAATGACAAAAAAACTTTTTTAGATGTCCCTATGATTTTTCTCCAGGGTTGCACACTGCAGTGTCCTGGGGATTGATTTTCAATTCATAGAGAGAGGCTTCAGGCCAACTCTGGAGGGTTGGCAACCCTCGTGCTCTTCCAATATGGAAACTCAGACCTGAGGTTCAAAAAAGATTGGGTGAAATAAAAGTTGTAACCACGCACTGAACAACAAATTTAAATCAGAGTACCTGTGGCCCAATACAGTATTTATATCTGTATAGAATCTTATATCCCTCTGTTCTGTATTAAGACAGCTGATCATACAGAAGAGTAAATGGACCCAATGACTTTATAAATAAGATTGACTTAAGGAAATTGTGATCTTCACACCTGGAAAATAAGTGCAACAACTGTTGATGCCACTGCAAGATGTTGCACGCCGAAAGCACTTCAGAACATCTGGTGTGATGTTAGAAATGAATGTCGGAAACCTCCTCTGAGATACGATGTGCATGAGGAGGTTGTGCACATCCTGGTGCTGAATTTTCTGGGGCCTTGCTCTGCTAATGTAAGTGTGCTGTGGAGTTGTGCTCCTGTCTGTTCTTGCCCAATGTTGGGGCCTTCAGAAGATCTTATTGGGATTTAAACCAGCTATCCACTGATGTGAGTTCTGCTAAAGACTTTCAAGGATGAAAAGCCAGGGAACATCTGTGACAACATTACATTAATGTGGGTAATGGAGCAGACGGGTCAAAATGTGGCAGAATCATGGAGGAGCTGGGATCTGGTCCATTTTCAGGCCTCCACAAAGCAATTTATGCTTTCTACAGCCCACAAATTGGCAATGCACTGACAGCTGCACCCATACGCCCGCTA
The DNA here is from genome assembly GCF_017639515.1 of Carcharodon carcharias. Classification (NCBI taxonomy): domain Eukaryota; kingdom Metazoa; phylum Chordata; class Chondrichthyes; order Lamniformes; family Lamnidae; genus Carcharodon; species Carcharodon carcharias. The sequence continues at coordinate 41,643,476 of NC_054492.1, forward strand.
TAAACATGCACTGACATCCACACCATATGCCCGATATAAACATGCACTGACATCCACACCCATACGCCCGCTATAAACATGCACTGACATCCACACCATATGCCTGAGATAAACATGCACTGACATCCACACCATATGCCCGATATAAACATGCACTGACATCCACAACCATACGCCTGATATAAACATGCACTGACATCCACACCCATACGCCCGATATAAACATGCACTGACATCCACACGCATACGCCCGATATAAACATGCACTGACATCCACACCCATACGCCTGATATAAACATGCACTGACATCCACACCCATACACCTGATATAAACATGCACTGACATCCACACCCATACGCCCGATATAAACATGCACTGACATCCACACCCATATGCCCGATATAAAAATGCACTGACATCCACACCCATACGCCTGATATAAACATGCACTGACATCCACACCCATACGCCTGATATAAACATGCACTGACATCCACACCCATATGCCCGATATAAACATGCACTGACATCCACACCCATACGCCCGATATAAACATGCACTGACATCTGCACCCATACGCCCGATATAAACATGCACTGACATCCACACCCATATGCCCGATATAAACATGCACTGACATCCACACCCATACGCCCGATATAAACATGCACTGACATCCACACCCATACGCCTGATATAAACATGCACTGACATCTGCACCCATACGCCTGATATAAACATGCACTGACATCCACACCCATACGCCTGATATAAACATGCACTGACATCCACACCCATACGCCTGATATAAACATGCACTGACATCCACACCCATACGCCCGATATAAACATGCACTGACAGCTGCACCCATACGCCCGATATAAACATGCACTGACATCTGCACCCATATGCCCGATATAAACATGCACTGACATCCACACCATATGCCTGATATAAACATGCACTGACATCCACACCATATGCCCGATATAAACATGCACTGACATCCACACCATATGCCTGATATAAACATGCACTGACATCCACACCATTTGCCCGATATAAACATGCACTGACATCCACACCCATACGCCCGATATAAACATGCACTGACATCCACACCCATATGCCTGATATAAACATGCACTGACATCCACACCCATATGCCCGATATAAACATGCACTGACATCCACACCCATACGCCTGATATAAACATGCACTGACATCCACACCCATACGCCCGCTATAAACATGCACTGACATCCACACCATATGCCCGATATAAACATGCACTGACATCCACACCATATGCCCGATATAAACATGCACTGACATCCAAACCCATATGCCCGATATAAACATGCACTGACATCCAAACCCATACGCCTGTTTTAAACATGCACTGACATCCACACCCATACGCCTGATATAAACATGCACTGACATCCACACCCATACGCCTGATATAAACATGCACTGACATCCACACCATACGCCTGATATAAACATGCACTGACAACCACACCCATACGCCTGATATAAACATGCACTGACATCCACACCCATACGCCCGATATAAACATGCACTGACATCCACACCCATACGCCTAATATAAACATGCACTGACATCCACACCCATACGCCCGATATAAACATGCACTGACATCCACACCCATATGCCTGATATAAACATGCACTGACATCCACACCCATACGCCTGATATAAACATGCACTGACATCCACACCCATACGCCCGATATAAACATGCACTGACATCTGCACCCATATGCCTGATATAAATATGCACTGACATCTGCACCCATATGCCCGATATAAACATGCACTGACATCTGCACCCATATGCCCGATATAAACATGCACTGACATCTGTACCCATATGCCCGATATAAACATGCACTGACATCCACACCCATACGCCTGATATAAACATGCACTGACATCCACACCCATACGCCTGATATAAACATGCACTGACATCCACACCCATACGCCTGATATAAACATGCACTGACATCCACACCCATACGCCCGCTATAAACATGCACTGACATCCACACCCATACGCCTGATATAAACATGCACTGACATCCACACCCATACGCCTGATATAAACATGCACTGACATCTGCACCCATATGCCCGATATAAACATGCACTGACATCTGCACCCATATGCCCGATATAAACATGCACTGACATCTGTACCCATATGCCCGATATAAACATGCACTGACATCCACACCCATACGCCTGATATAAACATGCACTGACATCCACACCCATAGGCCTGATATAAACATGCACTGACATCCACACCCATACGCCTGATATAAACATGCACTGACATCCACACCCATACGCCCGCTATAAACATGCACTGACATCCACACCCATACGCCTGATATAAACATGCACTGACATCCACACCCATACGCCTGATATAAACATGCACTGACATCTGCACCCATATGCCCGATATAAACATGCACTGACATCTGCACCCATATGCCCGATATAAACATGCACTGACATCTGCACCCATACGCCCGATATAAACATGCACTGACATCCACACCATATGCCCGATATAAACATGCACTGACATCCACACCATATGCCCGATATAAACATGCACTGACATCCACACCATATGCCCGATATAAACATGCACTGACATCTGCACCCATACGCCCGATATAAACATGCACTGACATCTGCACCCATATGCCCGATATAAACATGCACTGACATCCACACCCATACGCCTGATATAAACATGCACTGACATCCATACCCATACGCCCGCTATAAACATGCACTGACATCTGCACCCATACGCCCGATATAAACATGCACTGACATCCACACCCATACGCCTGATATAAACATGCACTGACATCCACACCATATGCCCGATATAAACATGCACTGACATCCACACCATATGCCCGATATAAACATGCACTGACATCCAAACCCATATGCCCGATATAAACATGCACTGACATCCAAACCCATACGCCTGTTTTAAACATGCACTGACATCCACACCCATACGCCTGATATAAACATGCACTGACATCCACACCCATACGCCTGATATAAACATGCACTGACATCCACACCATACGCCTGATATAAACATGCACTGACATCCACACCCATACGCCTGATATAAACATGCACTGACATCCACACCCATACGCCCGATATAAACATGCACTGACATCCACACCCATACGCCTAATATAAACATGCACTGACATCCACACCCATACGCCCGATATAAACATGCACTGACATCCACACCCATATGCCTGATATAAACATGCACTGACATCCACACCCATACGCCTGATATAAACATGCACTGACATCCACACCCATACGCCCGATATAAACATGCACTGACATCTGCACCCATATGCCCGATATAAACATGCACTGACATCTGCACCCATATGCCCGATATAAACATGCACTGACATCTGCACCCATATGCCCGATATAAACATGCACTGACATCTGTACCCATATGCCCGATATAAACATGCACTGACATCCACACACATACGCCTGATATAAACATGCACTGACATCCACACCCATACGCCTGATATAAACATGCACTGACATCCACACCCATACGCCTGATATAAACATGCACTGACATCCACACCCATACGCCCGCTATAAACATGCACTGACATCCACACCCATACGCCTGATATAAACATGCACTGACATCCACACCCATACGCCTGATATAAACATGCACTGACATCTGCACCCATATGCCCGATATAAACATGCACTGACATCTGCACCCATATGCCCGATATAAACATGCACTGACATCTGCACCCATACGCCCGATATAAACATGCACTGACATCCACACCATATGCCCGATATAAACATGCACTGACATCCACACCATATGCCCGATATAAACATGCACTGACATCCACACCATATGCCCGATATAAACATGCACTGACATCTGCACCCATACGCCCGATATAAACATGCACTGACATCTGCACCCATATGCCCGATATAAACATGCACTGACATCCACACCCATACGCCTGATATAAACATGCACTGACATCCATACCCATACGCCCGCTATAAACATGCACTGACATCTGCACCCATACGCCCGATATAAACATGCACTGACATCCACACCCATACGCCTGATATAAACATGCACTGACATCCACACCATATGCCCGATATAAACATGCACTGACATCCACACCATATGCCCAATATAAACATGCACTGACATCCACACCATATGCCCGATATAAACATGCACTGACATCCACACCATATGCCCGATATAAACATGCACTGACATCTGCACCCATACGCCTGATATAAACATGCACTGACATCCACACCCATACGCCTGATATAAACATGCACTGACATCTGCACCCATATGCCCGATATAAACATGCACTGACATCTGCACCCATATGCCCGATATAAACATGCACTGACATCTGCACCCATACGCCCGATATAAACATGCACTGACATCCACACCATATGCCCAATATAAACATGCACTGACATCCACACCATATGCCCGATATAAACATGCACTGACATCCACACCATATGCCCGATATAAACATGCACTGACATCTGCACCCATACGCCCGATATAAACATGCACTGACATCCACACCCATACGCCCGATATAAACATGCACTGACATCTGCACCCATATGCCCGATATAAACATGCACTGACATCCACACCCATACGCCTGATATAAACATGCACTGACATCCACACCCATACGCCCGCTATAAACATGCACTGACATCTGCACCCATACGCCCGATATAAACATGCACTGACATCCACACCCATACGCCTGATATAAACATGCACTGACATCCACACCATATGCCCGATATAAACATGCACTGACATCCACACCCATACGCCTGATATAAACATGCACTGACATCCACACCATATGCCCGATATAAACATGCACTGACATCTGCACCCATATGCCCGATATAAACATGCACTGACATCCACACCCATACGCCTGATATAAACATGCACTGACATCTGCACCCATATGCCTGATATAAACATGCACTGACATCTGCACCCATATGCCCGATATAAGCATGCACTGACATCGGCACACATACGCCCGATATAAACATGCACTGACATCCACACCATATTCCCGATATAAACATGCACTGACATCCACACCATATGCCCGATATAAACATGCAAAGACATCCACACCATATGCCCGATATAAACATGCACTGACATCTGCACCCATACGCCCGATATAAACATGCACTGACATCCACACCCATACGCCCGATATAAACATGCACTGACATCTGCACCCATATGCCCGATATAAACATGCACTGACATCCACACCCATACGCCTGATATAAACATGCACTGACATCCACACCATATGCCCGATATAAACATGCACTGACATCCACACCCATACGCCTGATATAAACATGCACTGACATCCACACCATATGCCCGATATAAACATGCACTGACATCCACACCATATGCCCGATATAAACATGCACTGACATCCACACCCATACGCCTGATATAAACATGCACTGACATCCACACCCATACGCCTGATATAAACATGCACTGACATCCACACCCATACCCCTGATATAAACATGCACTGACATCCACACCCATACGCCTGATATAAACATGCACTGACATCCACACCCATACGCCTGATATAAACATGCACTGACATCCACACCCATACGCCCGATATAAACATGCACTGACAGCTGCACCCATACGCCCGATATAAACATGCACTGACATCTGCACCCATATGCCCGATATAAACATGCACTGACATCCACACCATATGCCTGATATAAACATGCACTGACATCCACACCATATGCCCGATATAAACATGCACTGACATCCACACCATATGCCTGATATAAACATGCACTGACATCCACACCATTTGCCCGATATAAACATGCACTGACATCCACACCCATACGCCCGATATAAACATGCACTGACATCCACACCCATATGCCTGATATAAACATGCACTGACATCCACACCCATATGCCCGATATAAACATGCACTGACATCCACACCCATACGCCTGATATAAACATGCACTGACATCCACACCCATACGCCCGCTATAAACATGCACTGACATCCACACCATATGCCCGATATAAACATGCACTGACATCCACACCATATGCCCGATATAAACATGCACTGACATCCAAACCCATATGCCCGATATAAACATGCACTGACATCCAAACCCATACGCCTGTTTTAAACATGCACTGACATCCACACCCATACGCCTGATATAAACATGCACTGACATCCACACCCATACGCCTGATATAAACATGCACTGACATCCACACCATACGCCTGATATAAACATGCACTGACATCCACACCCATACGCCTGATATAAACATGCACTGACATCCACACCCATACGCCCGATATAAACATGCACTGACATCCACACCCATACGCCTAATATAAACATGCACTGACATCCACACCCATACGCCCGATATAAACATGCACTGACATCCACACCCATATGCCTGATATAAACATGCACTGACATCCACACCCATACGCCTGATATAAACATGCACTGACATCCACACCCATACGCCCGATATAAACATGCACTGACATCTGCACCCATATGCCTGATATAAACATGCACTGACATCTGCACCCATATGCCCGATATAAACATGCACTGACATCTGCACCCATATGCCCGATATAAACATGCACTGACATCTGAACCCATATGCCCGATATAAACATGCACTGACATCCACACCCATACGCCTGATATAAACATGCACTGACATCCACACCCATACGCCTGATATAAACATGCACTGACATCCACACCCATACGCCTGATATAAACATGCACTGACATCCACACCCATACGCCCGCTATAAACATGCACTGACATCCACACCCATACGCCTGATATAAACATGCACTGACATCCACACCCATACGCCTGATATAAACATGCACTGACATCTGCACCCATATGCCCGATATAAACATGCACTGACATCTGCACCCATATGCCCGATATAAACATGCACTGACATCTGCACCCATACGCCCGATATAAACATGCACTGACATCCACACCATATGCCCGATATAAACATGCACTGACATCCACACCATATGCCCGATATAAACATGCACTGACATCCACACCATATGCCCGATATAAACATGCACTGACATCCACACCCATACGCCTGATATAAACATGCACTGACATCCACACCCATACGCCTGATATAAACATGCACTGACATCCACACCCATACGCCTGATATAAACATGCACTGACATCCACACCATACGCCTGATATAAACATGCACTGACATCCACACCCATACGCCCGCTATAAACATGCACTGACATCCACACCCATACGCCTGATATAAACATGCACTGACATCCACACCCATACGCCTGATATAAACATGCACTGACATCCACACCCATACGCCAGATATAAACATGCACTGACATCCACACCATACGCCTGATATAAACATGCACTGACATCCACACCATATGCCCGATATAATCATGCACTGACATCTGCACCCATATGCCCGATATAAACATGCACTGACATCCGCACCCATACGCCTGATATAAACATGCACTGACATCTGCACCCATATGCCCGATATAAACATGCACTGACATCTGCACCCATATGCCCGATATAAACATGCACTGACATCTGCACCCATACGCCCGATATAAACATGCACTGACATCCACACCATATGCCCGATATAAACATGCACTGACATCCGCACCCATAAGCCTGATATAAACATGCACTGACATCCACACCCATACGCCTGATATAAACATGCACTGACATCCACACCCATACGCCTGATATAAACATGCACTGACATCCACACCATACGCCTGATATAAACATGCACTGACATCCACACCCATACGCCCGCTATAAACATGCACTGACATCCACACCCATACGCCTGATATAAACATGCACTGACATCCACACCCATACGCCTGATATAAACATGCACTGACATCCACACCCATACGCCTGATATAAACATGCACTGACATCCACACCATACGCCTGATATAAACATGCACTGACATCCACACCCATACGCCCGCTATAAACATGCACTGACATCCACACCCATACGCCTGATATAAACATGCACTGACATCCACACCATATGCCCGATATAAACATGCACTGACATCCACACCCATACGCCTGATATAAACATGCACTGACATCCACACCATATGCCCGATATAAACATGCACTGACATCCACACCATATGCCCGATATAATCATGCACTGACATCCACACCCATACGCCTGATATAAACATGCACTGACATCCACACCCATACGCCTGATATAAACATGCACTGACATCCACACCCATACCCCTGATATAAACATGCACTGACATCCACACCCATACGCCCGATATAAACATGCACTGACACCCACACCCATACGCCTGATATAAACATGCACTGACATCCACACCATATGCCCGATATAAACATGCACTGACATCCACACCCATACGCCTGATATAAACATGCCCTGACATCCAAACCCATATGCCTGATATAAACATGCACTGACATCCACACCCATACGCCTGATATAAACATGCACTGACATCCACACCCATACGCCTGATATAAACATGCACTGACATCCACACCCATACGCCTGATATAAACATGCACTGACATCCATACCCATACGCCCGCTATAAACATGCACTGACATCTGCACCCATACGCCCGATATAAACATGCACTGACATCCACACCCATACGCCTGATATAAACATGCACTGACATCCACACCATATGCCCGATATAAACATGCACTGACATCCACACCATATGCCCGATATAAACATGCACTGACATCCAAACCCATATGCCCGATATAAACATGCACTGACATCCAAACCCATACGCCTGTTTTAAACATGCACTGACATCCACACCCATACGCCTGATATAAACATGCACTGACATCCACACCCATACGCCTGATATAAACATGCACTGACATCCACACCATACGCCTGATATAAACATGCACTGACATCCACACCCATACGCCTGATATAAACATGCACTGACATCCACACCCATACGCCCGATATAAACATGCACTGACATCCACACCCATACGCCTAATATAAACATGCACTGACATCCACACCCATACGCCCGATATAAACATGCACTGACATCCACACCCATATGCCTGATATAAACATGCACTGACATCCACACCCATACGCCTGATATAAACATGCACTGACATCCACACCCATACGCCCGATATAAACATGCACTGACATCTGCACCCATATGCCCGATATAAACATGCACTGACATCTGCACCCATATGCCCGATATAAACATGCACTGACATCTGCACCCATATGCCCGATATAAACATGCACTGACATCTGTACCCATATGCCCGATATAAACATGCACTGACATCCACACCCATACGCCTGATATAAACATGCACTGACATCCACACCCATACGCCTGATATAAACATGCACTGACATCCACACCCATACGCCTGATATAAACATGCACTGACATCCACACCCATACGCCCGCTATAAACATGCACTGACATCCACACCCATACGCCTGATATAAACATGCACTGACATCCACACCCATACGCCTGATATAAACATGCACTGACATCTGCACCCATATGCCCGATATAAACATGCACTGACATCTGCACCCATACGCCCGATATAAACATGCACTGACATCTGCACCCATACGCCCGATATAAACATGCACTGACATCCACACCATATGCCCGATATAAACATGCACTGACATCCACACCATATGCCCGATATAAACATGCACTGACATCCACACCATATGCCCGATATAAACATGCACTGACATCTGCACCCATACGCCCGATATAAACATGCACTGACATCTGCACCCATATGCCCAATATAAACATGCACTGACATCCACACCCATACGCCTGATATAAACATGCACTGACATCCATACCCATACGCCCGCTATAAACATGCACTGACATCTGCACCCATACGCCCGATATAAACATGCACTGACATCCACACCCATACGCCTGATATAAACATGCACTGACATCCACACCATATGCCCGATATAAACATGCACTGACATCCACACCATATGCCCAATATAAACATGCACTGACATCCACACCATATGCCCGATATAAACATGCACTGACATCCACACCATATGCCCGATATAAACATGCACTGACATCTGCACCCATACGCCCGATATAAACATGCACTGACATCCACACCCATACGCCCGATATAAACATGCACTGACATCTGCACCCATATGCCCGATATAAACATGCACTGACATCCACACCCATACGCCTGATATAAACATGCACTGACATCCACACCCATACGCCCGCTATAAACATGCACTGACATCCACACCCATACGCCTGATATAAACATGCACTGACATCCACACCCATACGCCTGATATAAACATGCACTGACATCTGCACCCATATGCCCGATATAAACATGCACTGACATCTGCACCCATATGCCCGATATAAACATGCACTGACATCTGCACCCATACGCCCGATATAAACATGCACTGACATCCACACCATATGCCCAATATAAACATGCACTGACATCCACACCATATGCCCGATATAAACATGCACTGACATCCACACCATATGCCCGATATAAACATGCACTGACATCTGCACCCATACGCCCGATATAAACATGCACTGACATCCACACCCATACGCCCGATATAAACATGCACTGACATCTGCACCCATATGCCCGATATAAACATGCACTGACATCCACACCCATACGCCTGATATAAACATGCACTGACATCCACACCCATACGCCCGCTATAAACATGCACTGACATCTGCACCCATACGCCCGATATAAACATGCACTGACATCCACACCCATACGCCTGATATAAACATGCACTGACATCCACACCATATGCCCGATATAAACATGCACTGACATCCACACCCATACGCCTGATATAAACATGCACTGACATCCACACCATATGCCCGATATAAACATGCACTGACATCTGCACCCATATGCCCGATATAAACATGCACTGACATCCACACCCATACGCCTGATATAAACATGCACTGACATCTGCACCCATATGCCTGATATAAACATGCACTGACATCTGCACCCATATGCCCGATATAAGCATGCACTGACATCGGCACACATACGCCCGATATAAACATGCACTGACATCCACACCATATTCCCGATATAAACATGCACTGACATCCACACCATATGCCCGATATAAACATGCAAAGACATCCACACCATATGCCCGATATAAACATGCACTGACATCTGCACCCATACGCCCGATATAAACATGCACTGACATCCACACCCATACGCCCGATATAAACATGCACTGACATCTGCACCCATATGCCCGATATAAACATGCACTGACATCCACACCCATACGCCTGATATAAACATGCACTGACATCCACACCATATGCCCGATATAAACATGCACTGACATCCACACCCATACGCCTGATATAAACATGCACTGACATCCACACCATATGCCCGATATAAACATGCACTGACATCCACACCATATGCCCGATATAAACATGCACTGACATCCACACCCATACGCCTGATATAAACATGCACTGACATCCACACCCATACGCCTGATATAAACATGCACTGACATCCACACCCATACCCCTGATATAAACATGCACTGACATCCACACCCATACGCCTGATATAAACATGCACTGACATCCACACCCATACGCCTGAAATAAACATGCACTGACATCCACACCCATACGCCCGATATAAACATGCACTGACAGCTGCACCCATACGCCCGATATAAACATGCACTGACATCTGCACCCATATGCCCGATATAAACATGCACTGACATCCACACCATATGCCTGATATAAACATGCACTGACATCCACACCATATGCCCGATATAAACATGCACTGACATCCACACCATATGCCTGATATAAACATGCACTGACATCCACACCATTTGCCCGATATAAACATGCACTGACATCCACACCCATACGCCCGATATAAACATGCACTGACATCCACACCCATATGCCTGATATAAACATGCACTGACATCCACACCCATATGCCCGATATAAACATGCACTGACATCCACACCCATACGCCTGATATAAACATGCACTGACATCCACACCCATACGCCCGCTATAAACATGCACTGACATCCACACCATATGCCCGATATAAACATGCACTGACATCCACACCATATGCCCGATATAAACATGCACTGACATCCAAACCCATATGCCCGATATAAACATGCACTGACATCCAAACCCATACGCCTGTTTTAAACATGCACTGACATCCACACCCATACGCCTGATATAAACATGCACTGACATCCACACCCATACGCCTGATATAAACATGCACTGACATCCACACCATACGCCTGATATAAACATGCACTGACATCCACACCCATACGCCTGATATAAACATGCACTGACATCCACACCCATACGCCCGATATAAACATGCACTGACATCCACACCCATACGCCTAATATAAACATGCACTGACATCCACACCCATACGCCCGATATAAACATGCACTGACATCCACACCCATATGCCTGATATAAACATGCACTGACATCCACACCCATACGCCTGATATAAACATGCACTGACATCCACACCCATACGCCCGATATAAACATGCACTGACATCTGCACCCATATGCCTGATATAAACATGCACTGACATCTGCACCCATATGCCCGATATAAACATGCACTGACATCTGCACCCATATGCCCGATATAAACATGCACTGACATCTGTACCCATATGCCCGATATAAACATGCACTGACATCCACACCCATACGCCTGATATAAACATGCACTGACATCCACACCCATACGCCTGATATAAACATGCACTGACATCCACACCCATACGCCTGATATAAACATGCACTGACATCCACACCCATACGCCCGCTATAAACATGCACTGACATCCACACCCATACGCCTGATATAAACATGCACTGACATCCACACCCATACGCCCGATATAAACATGCACTGACATCCACACCATATGCCCGATATAAACATGCACTGACATCTGCACCCATATGCCCGATATAAACATGCACTGACATCTGCACCCATACGCCCGATATAAACATGCACTGACATCCACACCATATGCCCGATATAAACATGCACTGACATCCACACCATATGCCCGATATAAACATGCACTGACATCCACACCATATGCCCGATATAAACATGCACTGACATCCACACCCATACGCCTGATATAAACATGCACTGACATCCACACCCATACGCCTGATATAAACATGCACTGACATCCACACCCATACGCCTGATATAAACATGCACTGACATCCACACCATACGCCTGATATAAACATGCACTGACATCCACACCCATACGCCCGCTATAAACATGCACTGACATCCACACCCATACGCCTGATATAAACATGCACTGACATCCACACCCATACGCCTGATATAAACATGCACTGACATCCACACCCATACGCCTGATAGAAACATGCACTGACATCCACACCATACGCCTGATATAAACATGCACTGACATCCACACCATATGCCCGATATAATCATGCACTGACATCTGCACCCATATGCCCGATATAAACATGCACTGACATCCGCACCCATACGCCTGATATAAACATGCACTGACATCTGCACCCATATGCCCGATATAAACATGCACTGACATCTGCACCCATATGCCCGATATAAACATGCACTGACATCTGCACCCATACGCCCGATATAAACATGCACTGACATCCACACCATATGCCCGATATAAACATGCACTGACATCCGCACCCATACGCCTGATATAAACATGCACTGACATCCACACCCATACGCCTGATATAAACATGCACTGACATCCACACCCATACGCCTGATATAAACATGCACTGACATCCACACCATACGCCTGATATAAACATGCACTGACATCCACACCCATACGCCCGCTATAAACATGCACTGACATCCACACCCATACGCCTGATATAAACATGCACTGACATCCACACCCATACGCCTGATATAAACATGCACTGACATCCACACCCATACGCCTGATATAAACATGCACTGACATCCACACCATACGCCTGATATAAACATGCACTGACATCCACACCCATACGCCCGCTATAAACATGCACTGACATCCACACCCATACGCCTGATATAAACATGCACTGACATCCACACCATATGCCCGATATAAACATGCACTGACATCCACACCCATACGCCTGATATAAACATGCACTGACATCCACACCATATGCCCGATATAAACATGCACTGACATCCACACCATATGCCCGATATAATCATGCACTGACATCCACACCCATACGCCTGATATAAACATGCACTGACATCCACACCCATACGCCTGATATAAACATGCACTGACATCCACACCCATACCCCTGATATAAACATGCACTGACATCCACACCCATACGCCCGATATAAACATGCACTGACACCCACACCCATACGCCTGATATAAACATGCACTGACATCCACACCATATGCCCGATATAAACATGCACTGACATCCACACCCATACGCCTGATATAAACATGCACTGACATCCAAACCCATATGCCTGATATAAACATGCACTGACATCCACACCCATACGCCTGATATAAACATGCACTGACATCCACACCCATACGCCTGATATAAACATGCACTGACATCCACACCCATACGCCCGCTATAAACATGCACTGACATCCACACCCATACGCCTGATATAAACATGCACTGACATCCACACCCATACGCCTGATATAAACATGCACTGACATCTGCACCCATATGCCCGATATAAACATGCACTGACATCTGCACCCATATGCCCGATATAAACATGCACTGACATCTGCACCCATACGCCCGATATAAACATGCACTGACATCCACACCATATGCCCGATATAAACATGCACTGACATCCACACCATATGCCCGATATAAACATGCACTGACATCCACACCATATGCCCGATATAAACATGCACTGACATCTGCACCCATACGCCCGATATAAACATGCACTGACATCTGCACCCATACGCCCGATATAAACATGCACTGACATCTGCACCCATACGCCCGATATAAACATGCACTGACATCCACACCCATACGCCTGATATAAACATGCACTGACATCCACACCATATGCCCGATATAAACATGCACTGACATCCACACCCATACGCCTGATATAAACATGCACTGACATCCACACCATATGCCCGATATAAACATGCACTGACATCTGCACCCATATGCCCGATATAAACATGCACTGACATCCACACCCATACGCCTGATATAAACATGCACTGACATCTGCACCCATATGCCCGATATAAACATGCACTGACATCTGCACCCATATGCCCGATATAAACATGCACTGACATCTGCACCCATACGCCCGATATAAACATGCACTGACATCCACACCATATGCCCGATATAAACATGCACTGACATCCACACCCATACGCCTGATATAAACATGCACTGACATCCACACCCATACGCCTGATATAAACATGCACTGACATCCACACCCATACGCCTGATATAAACATGCACTGACATCCACACCATACGCCTGATATAAACATGCACTGACATCCACACCCATACGCCCGCTATAAACATGCACTGACATCCACACCCATACGCCTGATATAAACATGCACTGACATCCACACCCATACGCCTGATATAAACATGCACTGACATCCACACCCATACGCCTGATATAAACATGCACTGACATCCACACCATACGCCTGATATAAACATGCACTGACATCCACACCATATGCCCGATATAATCATGCACTGACATCTGCACCCATATGCCCGATATAAACATGCACTGACATCCACACCCATACGCCTGATATAAACATGCACTGACATCTGCACCCATATGCCGATATAAACATGCACTGACATCTGCACCCATATGCCCGATATAAACATGCACTGACATCTGCACCCATACGCCCGATATAAACATGCACTGACATCCACACCATATGCCCGATATAAACATGCACTGACATCCACACCCATACGCCTGATATAAACATGCACTGACATCCACATCCATACGCCTGATATAAACATGCACTGACATCCACACCCATACGCCTGA
Source organism: Carcharodon carcharias (assembly GCF_017639515.1). Classification (NCBI taxonomy): domain Eukaryota; kingdom Metazoa; phylum Chordata; class Chondrichthyes; order Lamniformes; family Lamnidae; genus Carcharodon; species Carcharodon carcharias. Next base: position 41,660,128 of record NC_054492.1, read on the forward strand.
TATAAACATGCACTGACATCCACACCATACGCCTGATATAAACATGCACTGACATCCACACCCATACGCCCGCTATAAACATGCACTGACATCCACACCCATACGCCTGATATAAACATGCACTGACATCCACACCCATACGCCTGATATAAACATGCACTGACATCCACACCCATACGCCTGATATAAACATGCACTGACATCCACACCATACGCCTGATATAAACATGCACTGACATCCACACCCATACGCCCGCTATAAACATGCACTGACATCCACACCCATACGCCTGATATAAACATGCACTGACATCCACACCATATGCCCGATATAAACATGCACTGACATCTGCACCCATATGCCCGATATAAACATGCACTGACATCCACACCATATGCCCGATATAAACATGCACTGACATCCACACCATATGCCCGATATAATCATGCACTGACATCCACACCATATGCCCAATATAAACATGCACTGACATCCACACCATATGCCCGATATAAACATGCACTGACATCCACACCATATGCCCGATATAAACATGCACTGACATCCACACCCATACGCCTGATATAAACATGCACTGACATCCACACCCATACGCCCGCTATAAACATGCACTGACATCCACACCCATACGCCTGATATAAACATGCACTGACATCCACACCCATACGCCTGATATAAACATGCACTGACATCTGCACCCATATGCCCGATATAAACATGCACTGACATCTGCACCCATATGCCCGATATAAACATGCACTGACATCCACACCCATACGCCCGATATAAACATGCACTGACATCCACACCATATGCCCGATATAAACATGCACTGACATCCACACCATATGCCCGATATAAACATGCACTGACATCCACACCATATGCCCGATATAAACATGCACTGACATCTGCACCCATACGCCCGATATAAACATGCACTGACATCTGCACCCATACGCCCGATATAAACATGCACTGACATCTGCACCCATATGCCCGATATAAACATGCACTGACATCCACACCCATACGCCTGATATAAACATGCACTGACATCCATACCCATACGCCCGCTATAAACATGCACTGACATCTGCACCCATACGCCCGATATAAACATGCACTGACATCCACACCCATACGCCTGATATAAACATGCACTGACATCCACACCATATGCCCGATATAAACATGCACTGACATCCACACCCATACGCCTGATATAAACATGCACTGACATCCACACCATATGCCCGATATAATCATGCACTGACATCTGCACCCATATGCCCGATATAAACATGCACTGACATCCACACCCATACGCCTGATATAAACATGCACTGACATCTGCACCCATATGCCCGATATAAACATGCACTGACATCTGCACCCATATGCCCGATATAAACATGCACTGACATCTGCACCCATACGCCCGATATAAACATGCACTGACATCCACACCATATGCCCGATATAAACATGCACTGACATCCACACCCATACGCCTGATATAAACATGCACTGACATCCACACCCATACGCCTGATATAAACATGCACTGACATCCACACCCATACGCCTGATATAAACATGCACTGACATCCACACCATACGCCTGATATAAACATGCACTGACATCCACACCCATACGCCCGCTATAAACATGCACTGACATCCACACCCATACGCCTGATATAAACATGCACTGACATCCACACCCATACGCCTGATATAAACATGCACTGACATCCACACCCATACGCCTGATATAAACATGCACTGACATCCACACCATACGCCTGATATAAACATGCACTGACATCCACACCCATACGCCCGCTATAAACATGCACTGACATCCACACCCATACGCCTGATATAAACATGCACTGACATCCACACCCATACGCCTGATATAAACATGCACTGACATCTGCACCCATATGCCCGATATAAACATGCACTGACATCTGCACCCATATGCCCGATATAAACATGCACTGACATCTGCACCCATACGCCCGATATAAACATGCACTGACATCCACACCATATGCCCAATATAAACATGCACTGACATCCACACCATATGCCCGATATAAACATGCACTGACATCCACACCATATGCCCGATATAAACATGCACTGACATCCGCACCCATACGCCCGATATAAACATGCACTGACATCCACACCCATACGCCCGATATAAACATGCACTGACATCTGCACCCATATGCCCGATATAAACATGCACTGACATCCACACCCATACGCCTGATATAAACATGCACTGACATCCACACCCATACGCCCGCTATAAACATGCACTGACATCTGCACCCATACGCCCGATATAAACATGCACTGACATCCACACCCATACGCCTGATATAAACATGCACTGACATCCACACCATATGCCCGATATAAACATGCACTGACATCCACACCCATACGCCTGATATAAACATGCACTGACATCCACACCATATGCCCGATATAAACATGCACTGACATCTGCACCCATATGCCCGATATAAACATGCACTGACATCCACACCCATACGCCTGATATAAACATGCACTGACATCTGCACCCATATGCCCGATATAAACATGCACTGACATCTGCACCCATATGCCCGATATAAACATGCACTGACATCTGCACACATACGCCCGATATAAACATGCACTGACATCCACACCATATGCCCGATATAAACATGCACTGACATCCACACCATATGCCCGATATAAACATGCACTGACATCCACACCATATGCCCGATATAAACATGCACTGACATCTGCACCCATACGCCCGATATAAACATGCACTGACATCTGCACCCATATGCCCGATATAAACATGCACTGACATCCACACCCATACGCCTGATATAAACATGCACTGACATCCACACCATATGCCCGATATAAACATGCACTGACATCCACACCCATACGCCTGATATAAACATGCACTGACATCCACACCATATGCCCGATATAAACATGCACTGACATCCACACCATATGCCCGATATAATCATGCACTGACATCCACACCCATACGCCTGATATAAACATGCACTGACATCCACACCCATACGCCTGATATAAACATGCACTGACATCCACACCCATACCCCTGATATAAACATGCACTGACATCCACACCCATACGCCCGATATAAACATGCACTGACACCCACACCCATACGCCTGATATAAACATGCACTGACATCCACACCATATGCCCGATATAAACATGCACTGACATCCACACCCATACGCCTGATATAAACATGCACTGACATCCAAACCCATATGCCTGATATAAACATGCACTGACATCCACACCCATACGCCTGATATAAACATGCACTGACATCCACACCCATACGCCTGATATAAACATGCACTGACATCCACACCCATACGCCCGCTATAAACATGCACTGACATCCACACCCATACGCCTGATATAAACATGCACTGACATCCACACCCATACGCCTGATATAAACATGCACTGACATCTGCACCCATATGCCCGATATAAACATGCACTGACATCTGCACCCATATGCCCGATATAAACATGCACTGACATCTGCACCCATACGCCCGATATAAACATGCACTGACATCCACACCATATGCCCGATATAAACATGCACTGACATCCACACCATATGCCCGATATAAACATGCACTGACATCCACACCATATGCCCGATATAAACATGCACTGACATCTGCACCCATACGCCCGATATAAACATGCACTGACATCTGCACCCATACGCCCGATATAAACATGCACTGACATCTGCACCCATACGCCCGATATAAACATGCACTGACATCCACACCCATACGCCTGATATAAACATGCACTGACATCCACACCATATGCCCGATATAAACATGCACTGACATCCACACCCATACGCCTGATATAAACATGCACTGACATCCACACCATATGCCCGATATAAACATGCACTGACATCTGCACCCATATGCCCGATATAAACATGCACTGACATCCACACCCATACGCCTGATATAAACATGCACTGACATCTGCACCCATATGCCCGATATAAACATGCACTGACATCTGCACCCATATGCCCGATATAAACATGCACTGACATCTGCACCCATACGCCCGATATAAACATGCACTGACATCCACACCATATGCCCGATATAAACATGCACTGACATCCACACCCATACGCCTGATATAAACATGCACTGACATCCACACCCATACGCCTGATATAAACATGCACTGACATCCACACCCATACGCCTGATATAAACATGCACTGACATCCACACCATACGCCTGATATAAACATGCACTGACATCCACACCCATACGCCCGCTATAAACATGCACTGACATCCACACCCATACGCCTGATATAAACATGCACTGACATCCACACCATATGCCCGATATAAACATGCACTGACATCTGCACCCATATGCCCGATATAAACATGCACTGACATCCACACCCATACGCCTGATATAAACATGCACTGACATCTGCACCCATATGCCCGATATAAACATGCACTGACATCTGCACCCATATGCCCGATATAAGCATGCACTGACATCTGCACACATACGTCCGATATAAACATGCACTGACATCCACACCATATGCCCGATATAAACATGCACTGACATCCACACCATATGCCCGATATAAACATGCACTGACATCCACACCATATGCCCGATATAAACATGCACTGACATCTGCACCCATACGCCCGATATAAACATGCACTGACATCCACACCCATACGCCTGATATAAACATGCACTGACATCCACACCCATACGCCCGATATAAACATGCACTGACACCCACACCCATACGCCTGATATAAACATGCACTGACATCCACACCATATGCCCGATATAAACATGCACTGACATCCACACCCATACGCCTGATATAAACATGCACTGACATCCAAACCCATATGCCTGATATAAACATGCACTGACATCCACACCCATACGCCTGATATAAACATGCACTGACATCCAAACCCATACGCCCGATATAAACATGCACTGACATCCACACCCATACGCCCGCTATAAACATGCACTGACATCCACACCCATACGCCTGATATAAACATGCACTGACATCCACACCCATACGCCTGATATAAACATGCACTGACATCCACACCCATACGCCTGATATAAACATGCACTGACATCCACACCATACGCCTGATATAAACATGCACTGACATCCACACCCATACGCCCGCTATAAACATGCACTGACATCCACACCCATACGCCTGATATAAACATGCACTGACATCCACACCCATACGCCTGATATAAACATGCACTGACATCCACACCCATACGCCTGATATAAACATGCACTGACATCCACACCCATACGCCTGATATAAACATGCACTGACATCCACACCCATACGCCTGATATAAACATGCACTGACATCCACACCCATACGCCTGATATAAACATGCACTGACATCCAAACCCATATGCCCGATATAAACATGCACTGACATCCACACCCATACGCCCGATATAAACATGCACTGACATCCACATCCATATGCCCGATATAAACATGCACTGACATCCAAACCCATATGCCCGATATAAACATGCACTGACATCCAAACCCATATGCCCGATATAAACATGCACTGACATCTGCACCCATACGCCTGATATAAACATGCACTGACATCTGCACCCATATGCCCGATATAAACATGCACTGACATCCACACTATATGCCTGATATAAACCACTATAACATGAAGCAAATTCATAAATTCTACCCTTAAATACTTTCTACACTTCAATTTGTGTTTTCAGTTCTGTTAGTCAAACTGCTAATTTATCTTAGAACTTGATTCTGTTGCAATATGTAAAATGTGTGTGGCCATAAAATCCTCCACTGTGTGTAACACCAATCCAGAATCTGATTAGACAGCTCTGGGAATGCGTTGTTTTCAGGCTCTGTATAAAATAATATCCGTGAGTAGATGATCAGCACAGCAACTAATCTGCCCTACCAAACAGCGAAGAGAAAAATGTGATACTTATCTAGCCATAGACATCCCCTGTTAGTGATACGTAACCTACAGTTGAGAAGAGTCACTTCACAGATGACTTAGAGTGAAGCATAGGTGACAAATGTTAGTTTGCAAATTGTTTTATTCAGCACTGCAATTTTTTTCCGCTTGATGTGAACTGTAGGACTTATTGTTTCGAAAACAGCATTTCTAAAAATTACTCCTGCAACATGCAGTTACCTCATTAAAATTGTAATGAGAAATGTTCAAATCTACCTATATTCCCTGAACACTGATTTCAGATCTTAACTTTAAATCTGATTGTACGTGTTCACAGTATTCAGGGTGAGGTTAGAGTCGACTTATGACACACTTTAAAAAGAAATGTGGATTTTTCTGCAGAACATTGAAATTGTTTTGATCAAGAGAATTGGTGGTCCTGAGACTATGGGATTTAAATTTGACTTTGTGGTGCAAAATGAGTATTTATCAAAACAGTGGCATGCTATCTACGGAAAAGAAATTAAGGTGCAGTGCAAAAGGGGTGTCTGATTCATCATTGCCTCTTTTGCATTACTGCCCAAGGTGAATTTATACCCACATGGCTGATCTAATTGTAACCTCAACCCCACATTCCTGCCTACCCCTGATAACTTTCACCCCTTTATTAATCAAGAATTTATCTAGCTATGCCTTAAAAATATTCAAAGACTCTGCTTCCACCGCCTTTTGGGGAAGAGAGTTCCAAAGACTCGCTACCCTCTGAGAGAAAAAATTCTTCTCATCTCTGGCCTAAATGAGCCACCCCTTAGCTTTAAACCATGACCCCTAGTTCTAGATTCTTCCACAAGAGGAAACATCCTCTCCACATCCACCCTGTCAAGACCCTTCAGGATCTTAAAGGTTTAAATCAAGTCACCTCTTATTCTTCTAAATTCCAGCAGATACAAGCCTAACCTGTTCAACCTTCCCTCATAAGACATCCCGCCCATTCCTGGTATTAGTCCAGTAAACTTTCTCTGGACTGCATCCAATGCATTTGTATTTTTCCTTAGCTCAGGAGACCATATGGTACCCAATACTCCAGACATGGTCTACCCAGCATCCTGTACAAATGAAGCATTAACATTTGTAATCAATTCCCCTCACAATAAATTGTAACATTCTATTAGCTTCCCTAATTACTTGCTGTACCTGCATACTAACTTTTTGTGATTCATTCTTGAGGACACCCAGATCCCTCTGAATCTCAGAGCTCTGCAATGTCTCACCATTTAGATAATAAGCTTTTATATTCTTCCTGCCAAAATGAACAATATCACCATTGCTCACATTATATACCATTTGCCAGATCATTGTCCACTCACTTCACCTACCTATATCACTTTGTAGCCTCCTAATGTCCTCTTCACAATTTCCTTGCTATCTCTCTTTGTGTTGTCAGCAAATTTAACAACCATTCTTTCGGTTCCTTCATCCAAGTTATTTATATAAATAGTAAAAAGTTGAGGCCCCAGCGCTGATCCCTGTGGCACACCACTCGTCACATCCTGCCAACCAGAAAAAGACCCATTTATGCCTATTCTCTGTTGCCTGTTATCTGGCAAATCTTTTATCCATGCCAATATGTTATCCCCTACACCATGTGCTAATATTTTCTTCAATAACCCTTGATACAGCATTTTATTAAATGCCTTCTGGAAATCTAAGTACAGTACATCTACTGGTTCCCCTTTATCCACAGTACATGTGACTCCTTCAAAGAACTCCAATAAATTAACCGAGGGAAAGCATGATTTCCCTTTCACAAAACCATATTGGCTCTGCCTGATTGTCTTGAAGTGTTCTAAGTGCCTTGCTATAGCATCTTTAATAATAGCTTCTAACATTTTCCCTATGACAAGTGTTAAGCTAACTGGCCTGCAGTTTCCTGCTTTCTGTCTCCCTCCCCTTTTGAATAAAGGAATTACATTTGCTAATTTCCAATCTAATGGAACCTTCCCTGAATCTAGCGAATTTTGCAAAAATTAAAGCCAGTGCATCAATTATCTCACTAGTCACTTCTTTCAAGACCTTAGGGTGAAGTCCATCTGGACCTGGGGATTTGTCAGCCCACAGCCCCAACAATTTGCTCAATACCACTTCCCTGGTGATTGTAATTTTCCCGAGTTCCTTCCTCCCTCCCATTTCCTGATTAACACCAATTCTGGGATGTTATTTGTGTCCTCTATAGTGAAGACCAAAGAAAAATACCTGTTTAATTCATCTGCCATCTCCCAACTTTCCATTATCAATCCCCCGACACATTTTCTATATGACCAATGCTCACTTTGTTAGCTCTTTTCTTATTTAAATATCTCTAGGAAATCTTACCATCTTAATATTACTAGATGGCTTTCTCTTGTACTCTAATTTTTTCCTCCTTGTTAACCTTTTTGTCATTCTTTGCTTTTCTTCATATTCTTTCCAAACTTCTGATCTGCCACCCATCTTTGCATAATTATAAGCTTTTTCTTTAAATTTGATACTGTTTTTAACTTTTTAAATTAACCATGGATGATGGGCCCTCCCCCTGGAATTTTTCTTTCTGATTGGAATATATCTAAAACTGTGTGTTCTGAAATATCCTTTTTTAATATCTGCTACTGAACCTATATTGACCTATCTTTTAACTTCATTTGCCAGTTCACTTTAGCTTTCGTGCCCTTATAATTGCCCTTATTTAAGTTTAAAATACTAGTCTTGGACACACTTGTTTCTCCCTCAAAACAGACGTAAAATTCAATCATATTACAATCGCTGCTTTCTAGGGGCCCCTTCACTAAGAGGCTATCAATTACTCCCATCTCATTGCTCAATACCAGGTCTAGAATAGCCTGCTCTCTGGTTGGCTCCACAATATGCTGTCCTAAGAAACTATCCCAGAAATATTCCATGAGCTCCTTATCTAGGCTACCTTTGCCCATCTGATTTTCCCAGTCAATATGTAGATTAAAATCCCTGATGATTATTGCTGTAACTTTCTGACAAGCTCCCATTGTCTCTTCCTTTATACTCTGTCTTTCTGTGTAGTTACAATTAGGGGGCCTGGACACCACTCCTACAAGTGACATCTTGCCTTTATCATTTCTCCTCTCAACCCAAACCACTTCTATATCCTGGTTTCCTGAACTTAGGCCATCCCTCTCTAATGTGCTAATACCATCATTCGTTATCAGAGCTACCATTCCACTTTTTCCTAACTTCCTGTCCTTCCTAAATGCGACATACCCTTCAATATTCAGGTTCTAATCTATGTCATCCTGTAACCATGTTTCCGTAATGGCTATTAGATCGACATTTGACTGGCATCCTTGTTGAGCCTTGTTACGCACTGAGGACATGTCCATCAGCCTCAGATGTCACATTGTGCATACAATTGCATATAAATGCTCCGATTAATCTGAGAGGGCTAATATGAGAGCATCTTACTATTTAAATGGAGAGAGATTGCAGAATTCCGAGGTACAGAGGGACCTGCGCGCCCTGGTACATGAATCACGCAAGATACAGAAACAGCAAGTGATTAGGAAGGCAAATAGAAAGTTGTCATTTATTGCAAGGGGGTTGAAATATAAAAGTAGGGATGTTTTGCTACAGTTGTATAAGGTATTGGTGAGACCACATCTGGAGAACTGTGTATGGTTTTGGTCTCCTTATAGGATATAAATGCAATACAGACAGTTCAGAGAAGATTCACTGGATTGATACCTGGGATGGGGGGTGGTTATCTTATGAAGAAAGGTTCGACAGGCTGGGCCTGCATCCATTGGAGTTTAGGAGAATGAGAGGTGATCTCACTGAAACATATAAAATCCTGAGGAGGCTTGACAGGGTGGATGCTGAAAGGATGTTTCCCCTTGTAGGAGAGACTAGAGCCAGGGGGCACAATTTAAGAATAAGCGGCTACCTATTGAAGACGGAGATGGGGAGAAATTTTTTCTCACAGAGGATTGTGAGTCTTTGGAATGCTCTTCCCCAGAGAACGGTGGAGGCAGGGTCATTGAATATTTTTAAGGCAGGGGTAGGTAGATTCTTGACTAACACAGGGGGTCAAAGGGTATTAGACGGGTAGACGGGAACGTGGAGTTGAGGCCAAAATCAGATCTGCCATGATTTTGTCAAATGGTGGAGCAGGCACAAATGGGCCTACTCCTGCTCCTAACTCGTTTGTCTGTACGTTTGAGGGAGCTCATTGACAACGAGCAGCACGCTTGCCCATTGCTTACCCGTTGGCAAACTATTCAGTTTCTTCACACTGCTGCTGGGTCTGTGTTGCTGAAATATAGAAAGATTTATAACACAGAATAAGGCCATTCAGCCCATTGAATTGGAGTGGTTTGGTGCCAAAAAGCTTTGCAACCCATTCCTGTATCTGCAGTTCACGTTTGCATGTTTTTGTTTAACGATTGCAAAATGCAGATTTCTACAACAACTTGTATTGATACAGTGCTTTTAACATAATGAACCATCCCAAGATGCTTCAAAGAGGCATTATAAAACAAAATATGACACTGAGCCACGTAAGGCTGATGACCAAAAGCTTTGCCAGAGACATAGGTTTTAAGGAGTGTCTTAAAGAAGGAAAGTGAAGTAGAGAGGTGGAGAGTTTGGATGGGGAGTGGGGGAAGTTCCAGAGCTTAGGGCCTAGGCAGATGAAGGCACAACCACCAATAGCAGGGAAATTAAAATTGGGGTTGCTCAAGAGGCTGGCATCAGAGTAGCACAGTTATCTCAGAGGATAATAGGACTGGAGGAGATTACAGAGACAGGAGGGGGACAGGAGGATTTTAAGACAATGATGAGCACACCAGCAAACACTGGGATGATGGGTTTAGGCATTGGGTGAGAGTTAGGACGCAGGCAGCTGGATAACCTGAAGGGTAGAAATGTGGGAGGCTGAGTAGGACTGTGTTTGAATAGTCAAACCTGGTTAGAAATTCAATCTTTTTGAGAGGATGAAAGGAGCAACATGGGCTAGAAATCTCTGTCAGTAATCATAGCAAACAATCATTAAGTGTTATGCCATTCCTCAGTCCACTATTTCTTTGGAGGCACTTACTATAAATGTGTCAGTATAACAGATAAAATTTGCTTGAACATCTGCCAATGAGATGGGCCATTTTTCTTCTTTCAAATCATCACTAGTTCAATGAGAAATTAACATTCTCTCTTCCATGTACTCTGAATCTCGTTAGGATAGGTGGTGAAGTGTGCGGTAAAAAATTGATCCTTTCAAAAAGAGGAAAGTACATTTCTCAATGATGATAACAGTCCTCAAAGTTGAAAAATGCCATCAGAATTGGGTAGAGAAGCAAACCTGAGCACAAGTAGCACTATTGGCAATTTCTCAACTACAAAATTCAATTATGCCAAGATAATTATTATTATATCACAATTACATTTATAAACCATTACAGCAAATATTTCTCAGACCTAAATGTGAGCTTCCATTTAAGCGGTTACGATATAAGCTGTTATTCCTTGATCTGGTCAATCCCTGAGCAGTATTGCATCTTGCTTTCCTAGCTTAGTGGTGATTTAACAAAAATATTTAACTCGATCTTCCTTACCTTTTCAGGCATTTCAAAGTAATTAGTTGAGCTAGGAATTCAGCCTGGTGACCTTCCTGTGCTCCAATACAGTTTACATTTCATAAAAGTGATTTAAAAATTAGAAAATTCTCATGATGCCGACGGATGTATTTTGAAGGTGGGGTATTTTTGATCAGTGGTTGTTCCAGGCCCTTCCTCTAAAAATGGAGCACCGTACCAAAAGCACACTGCTGCAGTGGCCTTCTTGTTCTACACAGATAAGGAAAAAAGGGCTAATCTTATCTGTGAAACCGGCGAGTTCCATGGTAGAAAAGTCGTCCACAGCTGAACTCTGAAGATGTCAAATCCACAGCAATTGATATTTTTGACATCAAAACGCAGAGCAGTACCATGGGCTATTGGTATCCCAAGGTGTTATACCAGGGAAGAATCACATAGCAACAGGAAGAGCAATGCAATTAATTTGTGGCTGATTAAATTTTAATAACACCTTCTTTTCCCAAGGGAAGACTTCCTTTCCAGTAAAGCTGCATGCCTTTTGTGGACAGAATCGTTAAATAGGTAAAAGGTAGCAATAAAGTGTAAACTTACAAATGTTAACGTTGGTCCCTTGCTGGATCCTACCCACAAGATGGGGTCAGAACAAGGGTCGTAACAAATGCACCACACAACAGGTGGTGGAGGCAGATTTGAATGTGGCTTTCAAAAGGGAATTGTATAATTACTTGAAGGGAAAACATTTGTAGGGCTATGGGGAAAGGGCAAGGGAGTGGGACCAGCTGGATTGCTCTTGCAGAGCATGGACTTAACAGGCCAACTGACCTCTTTCTGTGCTGCAACCATTCCAAGATTCTAACTCCACTGCCCATAAGCTCCCACCACAACCCACCCAGAGACAAAGACATACACAAACACATCAACTCCCTCCCTCTGATTATAGCCTCTCACCCCATCCCCACATCCCAGCATTGGCTGTCATGCCTTCAGATGTCTAGGTCCTAAATGCTGGAATTCCCTTCCTGAGCATTCCACCTCTTTTCACTCCTGTGATTCAGACTTCCTAATAACTGTGGGTATAGAACTCTGCACAATTATATCATCCTGAATATTTACTTAACTATTCCAATGATCAATCAAATATTAAATCTTGGCGACATGCATTGATGAAATTAATTTTGTGAGAATGCTTTTTTATAAAAAGAAGTCTTACTTTATTCATGACGCTTCAGTGCTGTGCTGAGGGAGTGTTGTAGGTCCAGAGGTGCCATCTTTCAGGTGAAATTTTAAACCATCTGCTCCCTTAGGTGAATGTAAAAAGATCCCATGGAACTATTCGATCAAGTGTATAGAAATTCTGCTAGTGGCAAGGCAGCACTATCCCCTCAGCCAATGTCATGAAAAACACATTAACTGGTCATTTAGCTCAATGCTGTTTATGGGATCTTGCTATGTACAAATTAATCTCAGCTTTTGCCCAGATTACAACAATCACGACACTTCAGAAGAACTTCATTGACTGCAAGGTGCTTTAAGTTGTCTTGAGGATGTGAAAGGTGACATATAAACGCAAGTTACTTTTTTCTTTACATTTTTCATTAAGTCCTGTGTTCTAAAAATTGCTCTCTAATGAATGGAACTTAATAATAAAAGTAATGAAAATTTACACCATTTGTTACCATTCCCATCTTGTTTCCTCAATAATGCATTAATGCCTTTAATTTACATTAATCAGCAGTGCCCAATAGCTAATCCTTGTGATTATTGCTTTCCTGATCTACATGGCAGGATATACAGGTCTTCTTTCAATTTTCTAAGTGACAGCTGATTTAATGATTAATAAATCTTCAAAGCATGGAAACTACAGTGTTTTTGGTCTTTTCAATGTACTTTGGTACACGACCCTTATAGGCAGATATAAACCACAATGGTTTTATCTGCAACTCACTCATGTTGCCCAGTGATGCTCAAAGAACTGCTGGATAATGCATCACAAGTGTTATTTTTTTCAAGCCTAAACATAGGTTTATGCTATTGCAGGAATCAACACCTAAAGTCTCTATGTAATTGCTGACATTCATCACTATTACTATTGTGAACTGAAATGCCTGGTGACTAAAAGCTTATTTTGTGTACTGGGGAATTAATTTGTGAGCTCTGATGAACTTACTATGACGACAGTGATAATCACTTTCTCTCCTGTATTGCCCAAGAATTAAAAAAAAATTAGTCACTTGTCTACTTACAAATTATTTCTGCTGGAAATTGCTGTTATTACACCTGCTATACTGACTCCATCCTCAGTTCACACTAAGCACCCATCAATTAAAGGCGCTCAGCCCATCTGCTGTCAACAGCACTCATAACAATAAACTGATGGTTTTCTTTAACCTTTATTAATGAATGTGTGTGCTTGCTGAAGATACATATTATTAGGGCCCTCCTTTCCCAATTCAGGTACCTAGCCTCAGAATATTCATGCATTCCCAAGTCAGATGTCCCTGGGCGTGTCAAAGAGGTAGTCAGGAGGCATGCCAAGTGCTGAACTCTTCCATTACTCAGCTTCTTTGTGTAGGCGCGACTCAGTTGGCAGCACTCCTGTCTCTCACTCAGGACGTTGTGGGTACAAGGACACTAAGCATATTATTGAGGAAGTGCTTCACTGTCAGCAATGCTGTCCCTTGCATGAGATATTGAGATATATATGAGATATATATCCCAGTGGCAGGGATTTTGCTGCCCCTCCACAGGTGAGGCGGCATCCCAACCAGAAGTCCATTGACTTGCGGTGGGGCCGGAAGATTGCAATGGCAGGTGGGTGTGGAAAATCCCACCGATTAAGTCAAAGGTAACTCATTGGATGTGAAATGCTTTCATCTATCCTGAGAGATGTGATAAGGCACCATATAAACACAAGTTCAATTTCTCTTTCTTATGTGCATCACCATTAACCTGTATGAACTTCCCCAGTTTGGTGCATTAGAAAAGGCCATTTAATCCATGATTGATGAGCACAGGCATTTTATCATCAATTGTGGAGTTGCTATTACAAGTGCACCAGGGTGGGAGGGTCAAAAAGCTTTCCGGTGTAAGGATTCAGGGAGATTGGAACATTGGAAGGAATGACACTGAGCTGTGCTGGGAATAGGCAGAGCCAGAGATAAAGTGGCAGGAATTAGAATGAGAAGCAAACACCAGTGAAAGATGATGGACTAAGACAAGCCAGGGACGGAGGGGGGAGGGGCAACAAGAAGATTGCCAACCAGTGGATTTTGCAAATGAAGTTTGAATATTGTGTTTGGAGGCTTCAGTGGTTTGTGTATGGGGATGGCTTTGGGGGCTTATGTAGCAGGAAGCTTTGAAATTTTTTGTTTGGGGCTCTGGTGTTTGATGAAGGAAGTTTGGAATTTTGTGAATGAAGCTTGGAATCCTGTGTGGGGCTTTGGAATCTTATGTTGGGGCCTTTGGAATCACACTCGGGGCTTTAGAATCGTGCACTAGGGGCTTAGGCTAGATATCACAGTCTCTTGCCAGCATATTTGAAAGCAGAAGCTTCTAAAATGCAGTGTGTGGCCTGCCCACCCCCTCCTCCCTGACTGGTCCCCCATTTTACACAGGGCAGTGGATGCAGCCAGCCAGCCTTTGGGCCTATTGAGACCCTTAAGGGGCCAATTAATGCCACTTAAGTGAAATCATCCCACCTCCGCCACATCAGGGAGAGTGGGCAGCCCTGCAGTTTTTACTGTGGAACAGAGAGGCAAGGGGTAGGGGGTAACTTCTTTTGCACCTGCCCCCCACAAGGTCATACACCCACTCTGTAACCCTTCACCCCAGTTTCTCAAACTCAGCCCCCACCCTCCTCAACCCCTCACCAGGGTCTGCCAACTAGCCTCTGCTGATAGCCCAGACTTACCTGAAGACCTGCCTCCATAACCTCCTCTTCAATGGTGACCACCTGTAATCCCAGCAGTGGCCACTGCTTGAACCTGACCCTGCTGGGACTACAGGGCTGCTGGCCCATCAGATTGAGCTCTGCAACACGGGACACCCTGCCAAGTGGGGTGGGGGTGGTGGGGTGGCAGAAATCTCACCCTGAGCCAATTAACACTCGTCTGAGCATAAAATGGCTGCAGGACAGCTGGCTTTTTGATGGGAGGGCTCTCCAGCTGGGATAAGTAGCCAAGAAATACAGCAGCCTATAAAATCCAGCCGTCATGTATTAAGAGCTTTGAGGCTTTATGAATGGAGGCTTTACTATTTTATGTACAGACTAACATGAATGTTTACATACAGCAGATTAATTTGTTTTCTGAGGATCAATAGGAAGAATGTAGTCAGTGTTGCCAACACTCACAAAATTTGTGATTATTGGAAGACCTTTGTTTAAATATTTGAGGTAAACAGGAAATTTAAAAGTTAGTTTTCTACAGATAAGTTTCTTTTATTAAACCTGAACGTTAGTAAAAAAAACTTTAATAATTACATGCTCATATAAGTTGTGAGCGCTGGTAATATTGAGATATGAAAGGTTTGGTTTAATAACTCTAGTTTGAAGTAGAAAGTATGACATGCCAAGTTATTCAGTTCTCATTTGCTAAATCATATGCAGCCTGCTCTCTGTGGCACTGAAATCTGGTTCCCTGCCCAAAAAGATTGGATAGCGCTGAGGTACGATACAACTAGATGTAGTGCAAAGTTCCTATTGTACCTCAAGACCCAGTGTTAGAACACGACCCCTATAACCACTGAGAAGTTTTTCAATTTCCCACTCCAGCCTCTCAATGATTTCCCAGTTAGGTCAGGAATTTCCTCAGAGGCTTCCCTGATTGGCTACTATGACTTTAGAGGAATCTTAGCAGAAACCCCAAGTAGATGCATGAACAAGGTTTCTGATGATCATCCACTGATGTTATGTCATGCAAGTGGGAAAGGTGCTAAGAAAATTTATGATTGTTAGTGTCAAAGTCTGGGCGCTTATCTGCAATGGGCCCATGACTAATTGAAAGCGTTTTTCTTAATTCAACATGCACCCAATCAGAGAAACAGTTTGGAAGCAAGTATCTGCTGTTTTGAAGAGGAGGTAAGAATATGACCCAAGAATGGCTCATTAAGATTCCTTCCTGAATCATATCATTTACTCAGTATTTGGTAAACTTAGGCTTAAACCAACCCACAAGTGAAATAAAACTCATAAACTACATTCCCATTGTCTTCATTTTTTCAATTAAATTGGAAATGACGACAATTTGCTGGAAAAGTTGAAAACCAATCTTAAAAAGGTTGAATTTAAGGTGTATTAAATGTGATTTAACAGATGGGTCTTCCTGTGATTTTTGTATTTTTTCATGCTTGTGTGAAGGCAATAGTTAAAATGATTTAAAAGAAAATATTCTAAAAACTGGTTTTGGTTTACTCTATAGTCATAATTTTTCGAAGTAACAAAATTATTCTGCCTTTTTTAATTTTCAAAAGTCCACCAGATTAGCTTCTGATAAATATAATGTACAGCAAGGAACATTAAACAAGACTTTCATTCTTGAACAATGGCAGTATTCAGCACTATTGATTTTTTTCCTCTCTCCTGTTATCCCACTCAAGCATTTTAATTCCATTAATTCATCTGGAAGAACCTTGGACTGTCAGAGCTGTAATGTTACTTGAGTCAAATGGGTCATGTTTGTACTGAATAAGTAAATAAAATGATAACTGCAGTCATGCCATTCTGGAAAAAAGAAACATTTCATGCAGCTATGAGTTTCTATTGACATGATCAATGCTGTTTCTGAGTCTGAAAATGAGTTCTGTTCGACCTACAAGTATTTACATCCAGTGTCAACTGCAACAGGAGAGCAGGAGTTGCAGGAGGCTCTGTGTTGTAAGCCTCTCTGTAATCATTACCAGTTCCAAGTTGAGTGCGTACAGTTTCACAAACCGTAAAAAAAAGAAAGGCTTTCATTTATATAGTACTTTTCATGACTACCTGTGGTAAAGTGGAGTGTTATGTACCTTTAAGAGAATATAATTAATCGAACACGTGACTGTATCGACCAATTGCTATACAGCACGGGCTACTTTGGTATCTGTGGGCAGAATTTTGCTGTTGGCAAGTAGGGGGGTGGGGCCTGCTTGCCGACACGTAAAATGACGCGGTATGATGTCCGGGGGAATCCCCGATGTCATCCTGCCCCATTTAAATTTTCAGGAAGGCGGGGGCACAGCGAAATCAGCTGCGGGGCCGCCGACCTGTCAACGGTCAATTGAGGCCATTGGCAGATCAATTAAAGTACTTAGTGTAACTGCCTGGCCAACTTTAAGGTCAGTGAGCAGGCCAAGAGCCCCGGCTGCAACTAGAGAAAACATGAAACCTCATCCACCAGCGGGATGAGGTTTCATGCAGGGTTTTAACATTTTTAATAAAGTTATTATGTTAATTATGAATGTGTCCCATCTCATGTGACATGAGGGGGACATTTTAGGGAATTTATTTTTTTCTATTTTTAATATTTTTAAAAGTGTAAGTGATCTCCCTGAGGCAGCACTTAGCTTTTGGGAAATCCACCCTGCCCTCACTTCCTGTTGGATGTCACGCTGCGCGGGCTTTAATTGGCCCGCCCACGTAAAATGGCTGCGGGGCCCACTTCTCCGGCGGGGATCAGCTCCCTGCCCACCGGAGATTGGGTCAGACCCGCCTGCCCGACAGGCAGGAAATTCTGCCCTGTGGGTCTAGAGCTGGAGGTGATTGAAGGAACACACAATCTGTTCTTAGTTCCAATAAACCACCAGTGTTTGTTAAGTAAATCTGTATTTCTCTGCTTATGTTGCTTCAAGCACCAACTAGTTTGTAGATATCAAGGGCGCAGCTCGTGCTCATAGGACATAGCGAACCCAATAACCCAAATCATAAAACTACCGGACATCTCAAAGTACTTTACTGCCAATTAAGTACTTTTTGATGTATAACCGTTGTTGTAATATGGGAAACACAGCAGTAATATGCACACAGCAAGCTCTCACAAACAGCTATATGATAATGCCAGATCAACTGTTTTTGTGATGTTGATTGAGGGATACATATTAGCCAGGACACCAAGGATAACTCCCTGCTCTTCTTCAAAATAGTGCCATGGAATCTTTTACCTTCACCTGAACAGGAGGATATCTGATCCGAAATATGGCACCTCCAACAATGTGGTGCTCTGTCGGTATGACACTGGAGTGTCAGCTTTGATTGTTGCACCCAAGCTCTGGATTGAACTCGGAACCTTTGGAATGAAGCAACTGTTTTCAGAGTTAAT
This sequence comes from Carcharodon carcharias, assembly GCF_017639515.1. Lineage (NCBI taxonomy): Eukaryota > Metazoa > Chordata > Chondrichthyes > Lamniformes > Lamnidae > Carcharodon > Carcharodon carcharias. Next base: position 41,679,169 of record NC_054492.1, read on the forward strand.
TGAACTTGCACAATCCCCAGTGACTGAGGCAAGGGCATATTGGCACAATTAGTGGTTAGATGAGGATAAAATCACCTCACTTTATATCAGTAGACATTTGAAACAGGAATAAATCAAAAGATATTATGGCCAGTTTCCTTAGAATTAATTCCAGGTTATGTCAGTTATTGAATCTATATTCGTGTGCTGCAATAACTAATTGGCTTCACTGCCAACTGTGATCTCAATGTCAGATCCTCCCGCTGTGCAACAGATTTTTTCACAGTTTGTGACATAAGGGATGAAAGATGAAGCAATATTTGAGTATATCACTTACCAATTTCAGCCCCCTGCCTCAGCACATCACCCCCTGACTCGCCCCATGACAGTTTTCAATTTCCCACTCAACCTGCCTCGGTGAGATTGCTGCAGTGCCAATTTCCTCAGAGGATAATTTGGGGTGTGAGGGGCAGTGGTGGGGTGTACTGCTGATCCTTTGCTGTAACTTCAGCAGAAACTGCAGACGCAAACATGAGCAAAGTTTCAATCTTCTGCTAAAGCTGGGTTTGGAGAACCTGAAATGAGTCACAAGGGGTCCAGCTGAGGGGTGGAGGGGTGGTGGGGGTTGGGGGTGGTGAGCAAGACCTCACTCAACCAAAAATAGTCGAATATTAGGGGCTGAATTTTCGGGGCATGCCGAGGGTCAGGAACAAAGGTGAACGGAGCCTGAAAATACCAGCTCCGGCCAGCATAATAGGGGGATTCCTGCCCCCCCTATTACTGGCGCTGGTCACTTTTGCCAAGGTGGGTTCAGGGCTGGTAAGGCCACCTTCACCAAAGAGGTGGGCAGCCAAATAAGTAAATTCAGAGCCTTGTCAACGACAGTTGAAGGAGCCCGTCTGGGATTTTCTACTAGTCAAACTCCAGTTTCCTGAAGCGATGGGTGGGACAAGGCAATTTTAAAAAATGGGTAACAGGGTGTCTCCCTATTGAAGAGACCTTTCAGTTACTTACCCTCTAATGCAGCCTGCTGTTCCTCTCAAGCTGGGAGGCCTCTGATTGGCTTTCCAGCTTCGAGAGCCCACCAGCCACCCTGAATTGAAGGGGCCTGAAAACAGTCACAACTCCAATTTCCAGGCCTGGAAGTAAGAACCAGCCTGAGATAACAGCTTATTGCTCTCTCCATCTCTCTCTGGCACTATGCGTGCATATTGTATAATTTTATATTTTAAAAAAATGCTGTCGTATGTACTGATATTTGAAACATTTAATAAAAAAAAGATGCTTTTCTTATCTATGATTTAAAGTGCTACTGCATTAATTTGCACTTAAATTAATTTGCACATCCAAATAAATCTTATTTTAATGTACCATTAAAATATATAGAATCATATGGTGCGCATTTCTCAACTTGTTTGTGATCTCAGTAACAATTGGCTTCTTTCTTGCTGAGGTGTACTGTAAACAAGTGAATGTTGGCACTAACATTAACACAGCAGCCGCTGTAAGTGCAGCTATCACCAAGATCAGCTGGTTCCACATCACTTTGTGTGCTCCATGTACAAAGTATATCCAGAAACATAATTTAAAGGGGCACTATTGTCATGAAAAGATATTGCCACTCTGGTGGACATTTGAAGCCAGCTGAGAGCAGGCCTTGAGGTTGGGGAGGGAGAGGTGGGGGCTAAAATCGGGTGGGCTGGCAGAGGTGCTGTGTCTTCCCACCTCCACTGTTATTTTACCTTAGGTGAGGGGTACTGTACTCAGCCTCACATTAACCCCGTACGTGCCAACCCTTATGCTATATAGAATCATACGGCACAGAAAGAGGCCATTAGCCCATTGTGTCTATGCCGGCTGAAAAATGAGCCATTGCAGGTTACAGCACTTCAGGTGCACACCCAGACACCTTTTAAATGAGTCGAGAGTTTCTGCCTCTATTACCCTTTCAGGCAACGAGTTCCAGACACCCTCAACCTCTGGGTGAAAAAGTTTTCCTCATCTCCCCTCTAATCTTTCTACCAATCACTTTAAATCCATGTCCCCTCATCACTGACCTCTCTGCTAAAGTAAATAGGCCCTTCCCATCCACTCTATCCAGGCCCCTCACAATTTTGTCCATCGCAATCAATCCTACCCTCAGCCTCCTCTGTTCCAGCCTATCTGATCTTTCCTCATAGCTGCAATTTTCCAGTCCTGGCAACATCCTTGTAAATCTCTTCCATACCCTCCCTAATGCAATTAGAGGTACAGTTTTACCTAGGCCAAGTGAGGCCCTTAAGTGGCCAATTAATGTGTTTACCAGCGGCATATGGGTATCTCGCCACATGGAGAGGCCACCCAATAAAACCTGATGGCCTCCTTGCAGGGTTGTTTGGGTGGGTGTGTCCCTGCTGCTCACGCACCCTGTGGCCATGGAAGACCCCCCGCAGTGGTAAGTGCCACCCCCAGGAAGACCCTACCACCCTCCCACCACCACCCCTCTCACAATTGCCCCCTCTACCCTTGCCAGGGCCTGACAGCTCTGGTCAGGCCGATCCCTGGCTCCACTTGTTCCAGGCCTCCTCCATTGTGGCTGGTCTGGGGCCTGCTGCAGTCCCAACAGTGGCCTCTGGGTGATGCTGCTGGGACTGGAGACTGGTCCTCTGGTATGCAACTGAGGGGCTGGAAGCAACTGAAAGCGATTAACTGCCTGAGGACTGTAAAATCAAGTCATGGCTTCCAGAGTTGGCAGAGGTGGGATTGCCTCCAACTTTCCAGTCAGTAGGTGGGGTCACTGCCATCTCATAAAATCCCAGCCCATCTTTAAATTTGACCTGAAGTGCACAACACAATGATGTAAACTGCACCATCAACATGTCATTTGTAAATGATGCCATCCCAAACTGACCTTCTCCCTTTTCAAATATAAAATGTCTTCCAAATAAAGAGAATATACCTTTATGATCATTTGTGATGATTTTGCTATTCCCACTTACACCTTCTTTTGTTTCTTGTCCGATTCTGAGGAATGGTCATCGAGCTGAAACATTAACTCTCTTTTCTCCCTCCACCGATGCTGCCAGACCTGCTGTGTACTTCCGGCAGTTTGTTTGTTTTTTTAATTTCTGATTTCCAGCAGTGCTTTCCTTTTGGTTTCATCATTTTCTTCTTGCTCCATGACTTTGCTACTCAAAGGTGTTGGACTATGGAAGAGGAAGAAGAAAATCTGGAATCAGAACAAAAGCAGGATGCATTCAATACCTCCCACCAATGTGAATAAGAAAAGTGATATTGTGATAACATCAACACCTCCAAGTTTCCCTCCAAATCACACACTATTTTGACTTGCACAAATCTCACCCCATCCTTCATCATTGCAATTCTCTATCTAACTTTATCATGGATGCACAATCACCATAAAGGCACAATGGTTGAAGGGTCTTTTTTTTATTCCTTCAGAGGATCTGGGTACCACTGGCAAGGCCAGCATTTGTTGCCCATCCCTAACTGCCAGTTAAGAGTCAACCACATTGCTGTGGGTCAGGAGTTACAGGTAGGCCAGACCAGGTAAGGATGGCAGATTTCCTTCCCCAAAGAACATTAGTGAACCAGATGAGTTTTTAGAACAATTGATGACCACCATGGTCACCGTTATTGAGAGTAGCTATTCCATGTTTATTGATTGAATTTAAATTTCACCAGCTGCTGTGGGGGGCATATTGAACCTATGTCTCCTAAGCATTAACCAGGGCCTCTGGATTACTAGCCCAGTGATATTGCCATTATACCACTTTGTCCCCTGACTAGCTTCTCAAGATAGCTAAGCATCCTTATAGGTGTCACCTACATTACCTAAACACATATTAAAACACAGTGACTTTCCCTAAAAACAACAATGCACCGAATTAAACTAGTGTGGCAGATGCTTGTCTAAGGCACTTTTAACTGATCTTGAACTACCCCATTAAGCAATCTGTCCACATAAATTTTCTTCAGTTACTTTCTGCAATGCTGCCAGATGGGCTGCATGTGACTGTTAACTGTAGCCTTATCTTTTCTTCTTCCAACTGAAATCTTGCCTCAAGCTTCTCTCAATCCAATCATGTTGAAGCTGTACATGACAATCTCCTGCAGATTGAGACACAAGATCTCCCTAGCAACAGTCTGAGCATTCATGAGACGTAGCACCTGTGCCACTGGAAGACGCAACCTCAGGTGCCTAGAGTTGCCATGCACTGCACGGTAAATTGTAGTGTGGGCAGCTAATCATTCACAACTGTGCAAATGCACCTAGTGGATTCTTCCATCCTCTGAGGCAGGCTTTACGGAGTATTTCATACAAATGTGAGTGACTCCAATGCTTTATCCTGCTTGGACAGTAATCCTCTTTTACCCCAGCAGGTCACAATCCCTAGGCTCTTGCAACTGAGCTTTGATCTCATCATCTGTCACCACCATTTGCTGCTCCTCACCCATGCGTTGTGACTCACCTGGTGCGAGCTCCTCAAGCTGACTGCATACATCCTCCAGGGTGTGTGTGTGTGACCATGCCAAGGTAGGTGTGAATGACGAAGGATGCTTTGAGGCTCTGGCTTGCTCAGGACCACAAGCTTTGCTGGCATTCTCATCTTCCATGTGTATAAGTCATGAAGCAGGATGTAGGGCAAAATGCAGCCTCTAAGAAATATCTTCAAACAGTGCTCTCATTGCATGTGATATTATCGCGGTTGGGTTTACACTTGTGTGTCCCTGGCTGAATAGAGAAACATAGAGAGACAAGGTACATTGAGGAGAGGACAACATTACCTTAGAGCTTGTGGGGCAGATCTCTGCCTTCACTTTCCTTCCTCCCTCAATGCCCTCACACTCTCTCACCAAAACCTCATTTCTGTGTTGACTTAGAACTGATACACTTGGTCGATTCAAGCTAGCTTGAAAGACAGGTTGTTTGAGAAATTTTAAACTACACAGAAAGTGCATGAATCAGAAAACCTTTTTCACAGTGTGAAAAAAATGGTCGAAAAATGTTGAACAGTGTAAGACCCCATTTTTACCTCTAATTTACACAATGGAAAGCAACTGTAAAACCATCACATCACCAGGTTTAACTGTAGAAAATAACAGCACAATGATCTTTTGTCAAATATTAATGCATTCGAGTTCAAAGAGAAAATTGAGGATGGTTCCGGAAAACATTACTAATGCAAAACAAATCAGAATTATTTTGATGATACAAGTTATTTCCAGAAATTATTTTTGATCTTACCCATTATTACTCTCACTGAATAGTGTTATTATTTGTTACAGGTTAGGAGTTACATCAACATTCACTGAATGGTTCACAGTGAGAGGTGTGAAGCAAGGATGTGATTCATTTCCTTCTCATCCTGTCTAAATTAATTCATCTACAGATTACCCTTGACAACAACCATCTTGTGTTTATGCTGGCATGGCATTGCAAATTCTCATCATCTGGCATGGAAGCAGTGCCACTTACATCCCACTATATGCATAGAAAATAATGAGGGGAGCACAGCGTTATAGAATCAGATTTGGTTCTGTCATTGCTCCACATTGCACTGTGATATATATCAAAACAGCAGAGACAAGGCATTATTTTTTTCAAAGCACAGAGGGTTTCTCGGATACCATCACAGAAATGTTTCCACAAAGCCCAAAAGTGTCAGCTTTACTCCTACCATGCTGTACAGAAAGGAGCTTGGTTGGAGTGGTGATCATTACTCAAACTGCTGCTTTTAAACCCACTGCTCTGCTAATTGAAGGAAGAGCAGACTGTTGCCCAGCATTCCAAATGAGGGGGTAGGGGGGGTGGTCAGGAAGCTTTCACTTTGCAAATTATAACGTTAATGTTAGATAATGCACCAGTTAGAGAAAGAATAAAGGGCAAAACACACTGAAGAAAGAAGTGAGCATTTGAAATCATGTCTATAACGTTATTGGAAATTGTTTTAAAATAGAGTTTAGTGGTGCCTGTGTCTATGTGTGTCTTAATTGGATTATTGCCAGCTGGTCTAGAGGCTTTGATGAAGAGAAGTAGGTTTGAAATGTTAATTAGGTAAATATAAGGAAGTTACAAAGTGAAGCATAAAGGGGGCAATTCACATTTTTAAATAAACCATTCAAAAGAATGGGTGAAATTTTACAACTAAGCAGGTAAAGCTCAGAAACAATTTATTTGATTACTTTTCCCAAGGATCACTAATAAAGTGGGTATTATGAAAGGTCTCTGTGTTTCATTATGAAAGGTCTTATTATTAGAAGAGGTAAAGTTCAAAAGACATAATGACACAATGAAAATTTGCATTCAAAGAGGAAAATATGTATAAAGGAAGAGAAGGCCATTGGTAAAAAGGAGAGGGATTCTAAGATCTAAAGCCTCCAGCCTGTAAGCCTCAAGCCGCTGTCTGCAGGATACAGAGCTGAAAGAAACTTATTCTGAATGCGACTGTACAGAATGCTTTGTCAGGGGTCTGTTTAAATCTGTGTTTTATTGTTGCCTTAATGGAGATGTAACTGAAAGTCAAATTAATTAGGGGATTTTTAGAAGTTATTATAGTAGTAATATGTTGTCATATGTATGTGCTTACAGTCTTTCAATTGATAAATGTTTAATTTAGTTTTATAAAAACCTCTTGAGACTCGGTGGTCTTATTATAACTAATTCAAAGCCTGCATCTCGAAACATACAAATTGCAAAAACTGCTTAGGACAGTTGTTTCAAGTTTCTCTCTGGGATTTGAACAACTCAATCTTTACCATTGGCTGTGTCATAATACTGATCTGGAATATTGTATTCTTTGCTTATGCTATGGTTTCCTTCACCTCAGGGAAACCAAGGCAAATTAGGTGATTGTTTGCCAAATGCATCCTGTGTATTTCCAGAATGTTCTTTTTTTAATTTCAGATTTCTAACATTAGCGATTTTTTTCTTCTTCTTACAATGCTGAAAATGTTAGTCAGGGCGCTAAAGCTGCTTGAGGGAGTATAAAAATAATACAGATTCCAAAAACAGTTTATCACAGGGGTAAATACTTCATAATAACAGGACTGAAATATGAACCGAGTTCATTACTGAGTGTGGGAGGGCTGGATGCAATTGGTTTAAGTTATTTACATATGTGGAATCACGTGGTACACTGTACCAACCTATAAGTTACACTTAAGCCAGCCCTTATAATTCACCAACAGACTAGGGTCAATATGATTCAAGTATCTTTTTAAAACAGGCACACCACTGTGATGTTGCTTATGGTGACGATACAGTGGTACAGGATACAATGGAGCTACAGCATCAGCTAGTGGCCCCTGTGAGCAATTACAGCACTATTAGGGATTGTTTACATTGGGACTTCCGACTGGAATGGATTAATGAACATTCTTAATGTTAAATATTGACATGTAAGGTATAACCAAACTTTGTGACAATAGGAAAATTAAGGTTATGGACAGAAAATGTAAACAGATGTTCAACAGACAGGATTTTGCAGTCAGCGGTGAATGACTGGTGTACACCATTCACCTAAATGACAGTTCTGAAGAAGAGTCATATTGGGCTCGAAGCAATAACTCTATTTCTCTCTCCACAGATGCTGCCAGACTTGCTGAGTATTTTTAGCCCTAACTTTCTGCTATGTTCATTGTGAAACTAGTGGGCAAGTACCCCTAGTTGTTCACATTGTTGCAGTTATTTCAATGCCAAGTCTATTGGTGAGGAATGTAACACTGGAGGAACAGGATATCTCTGACACCAGCATCCGGAATTGTGCATTTAACTGTGTAACCCACTGTGCATGTGTGGGTGCCATAGATTTCTGACTGGTTTATCCAGTTACATTAGTGAGCACTCACCATTATTCTTATCGCAAAATCCAACCAGTTATAATTAAGATCAGCAGGAATTTGTCTTGTAAGATCAGTATATTGTACTATATTATATAATCTTGATCAGTTTTGACCATGTTAATGCACATCTATGTGTATAACAAACCTTCCCTGCATCATTATGAGCGAATCATTTTAATTGAGCATATTACCATGGATGCGACAATGGGATGAAGGAAATGATTGCTTTCTTACAATTGGCACAGGTCAATAGTCCCTGTGCATGGATAGATGCCAGTGGGATATAACAGCAACAAGTTGCATTTATATAACACTTTTAATATATTAAAAAGCCCAAATGTGTTTCACAGGAGCATTAGCAAACAAAATTGGTCATCGAGCCATGCAAGGTGGAACTAGAACAGATGATGCAAAGCCTAGTTAAAGAAGTATTCTATATGGAGTGTCTTAAAGCGGGAGAGGGAGGATGTGAGATGGAGAGGAATATAAAGGCAATTCCAGAACTTTGTCCTAGTCAGATGAAGCCACGGCCACCAAGGGTGAAGTGATTAAAATCAGAGATGCGTGACAGGCTAGAACTGGAAGAGCGCAGAGGTCTCACAGGGTTTTCGGCCTGGGTGAGCGTATAGAGATAGGAAGGGGCAAGACCATGGAGGGATTTTAAAGCAAAGGTTTGAATTTAAGGTTGAAGCAGGACCAGACCAAGAGCCACTGCAAACCACTAAGCACAAGATGATTTCTGAATGAGATGGTGCAAATTAGTATACGGGCAGCAGAATTTTGGATGAGCTCAGATTTATGCACAAAAACAGAATTACCTGGAAAAACTCAGCAGGTCTGGCAGCATCGGCGGAGAAGAAAAGAGTTGACGTTTCGAGCCCTCGTACTGACTCCATCAGTCTCTCTGAGGCCGAACCAGACTGTTTGCAACCTTGGTGTCTTATTCCATCACAAACACTGCCTATTTCCATCTCTGTAACATTGCCCAATTCCACACTTGCCTCATCTCATCATTTGCCGAAACCCTCATCCATGCCATTGTTACCTCCAGCCTTGACTATTGCAGTGCTCTCCTGGACGGTCTACATAAATCTGATAAAAACAAAAAAACTGCGGATGCTGGAAATCCAAAACAAAAACAGAATTACCTGGAAAAACTCAGCAGGTCTGGCAGCATCGGCGGAGAAGAAAAGAGTTGACGTTTCGAGTCCTTGTTTTTGTTTTGGATTTCCAGCATCCGCAGTTTTTTTGTTTTTATCAGATTTATGTAGACCGTCCAGGAGAGCACTGCAATAGTCAAGGCTGGAGGTAACAATGGCATGGATGAGGGTTTCGGCAAATGATGAGATGAGGCAAGTGTGGAATTGGGCAATGTTACAGAGATGGAAATAGGCAGTGTTTGTGATGGAATAAGACACCAAGGTTGCAAACAATCTGGTTCGGCCTCAGAAAGACTGATGGAGTCAGTGACTAGGGAATGCAGTTTCTGGTGAGGACCACAGACAATGGTTTTAGTCTTCCCAATATTTAGTTGGTGGAAATTAATGCTCATCCAGTACTGGAAGTTGGAGAAGTACTGTGACAAATCAAATACATTGGAGGGGTCGAGAGGGGCAGTGATGAGGTAAAGCTGGGTGTTGTCAGCAAACATATAGAACCTGATCTGTTTTTAAATGATGTCACTGAAGGATTGCATGTAGATGATAAATAGGAAGGAGTCAAGAATAGAGTCTTGGGGAACTCTAGAGAAAATAATGTGGGAGCAGGAAGAGAAGACATTGCAGGTGATAGTCTAGCTATGCCTCAATACTATGAATGGAACCAGGTGAGGGCAGTCCGACCCTGTTGAACAATGAAGACCAGGCGCTGGGGGAGGATGATGCCACCAACCATGTCAGAGGCTGCAGACTGATCGAGAAGGATGAGGAGGGATAGTTTCCCATGGTCACCATCACATAGAATGTTGTGACTTTGATAAAGGGTGTTTTGGTGTTGTGGCAGGGCAGGAGTAAAAACCAGACTGGATGAATTGAAACACAGAATTATGGAAAAGATTGCACAGATTTGGAAAGCAACAACACATTCATTGGCTTTGGAAAGGTAAGGGAGGTTGGAGATGAGGCTGACAGCTTGCAAAGGCAGGGTGATCAAGAATTAATGTTTTCAGGAGATGGGTGATGACAGAAGATTTAAAGTACCTGAGGAGAGGAATATGTTAACAATATGAGCTAACATAGCAGGCAAGAAGGAAAGTTAGTTGGTCAAAAATTTGATGTAAGTAGAGTCGAGGGAGCAGAAGGTGGGACTCATTGACAAGTTGAGAGAATGCAGGATAGGAGATGGGAGAGAAACCAGATTAAGATGAGAGCTCGGGGTTAGGTGGGGAGGACTTGAGGGGAAGTTTGGTTGAGTGGACAAGAGGAAAGGGAGAGTAACAGCAGAGGCAACTGAAAGGATGATTCAAAACTTTGAGACAAAGAAGTCTATATGTTCCTTAAATATTGATGGAGATGAGGTTGGAGGAGGTAGGAGGGACAGATTTAGGAAAGTGGTTTGTAGTAGAAAAGAGCAGCTATCGGTTATTTTAATATTCCAGGATGATCCTGGAATAGCTAATGGTTTGGGCAGAGGAGAGTAGGATCCAATAGTTCTTTCTGGTGGTCCAGCCAGGTCAACCAATGAATAGCTAAACTAGTTGTCCAAGTCCCTTGAAGTTAAGAAAGTGGAGAGAAGGCCTGTACTAAGGGAATGGCCAGGGTGAGACAGAATGATGGTTTTGGAGGACAAGAGCATCTGAGGTGTGGTTGAGCAGATCAATAGCTGCCCAGGATAAAGGAGTAGATCCATTGATATCCAGTATAGGAAAGTGCCACGTATTACTAAACATTCTAGAAAATATTGCCTTTTCACCCAAATATATGGACAACTAACTAAATGATGGTTTCTACAGCACCTTTGAAATAAAATCGAGCAACTGACATAGGGCAAAAGATGACACTGCAAATGTAGTTGAGGAAATTATTTTGTCTTCTACTTTAAAAAAGATAAACAGCCACTTCTGCCATAAGTTAATTACTAACTTACAACCCAAGATAATTATAAATGAATAGGAAGATAGCAAGATGTGCTTATGCAAATATCTGTTACATCACAGGCTAGTCTGCACACCAGGAGTTCGTATCAGGAGGTGACTCATTAGTGAATAGAGAATGCAGCTCCCTTAATAATGCAGCCTGAAATGCAATAACTGACTGCAGCAGACATCAAAGAGGCACAGAATAGTTTAAACAGCTTGAATACCACTGAGGACTGTGAACACAGGACGTTATTCATGCAACTTGCAGACTTTACAAACCAATATCAGCAAATCTATTAAAGAAATATAAAGTGATTCAAGCTGGTGCTGGTGGGAGGGAGTGGTGTTCACAATGACAACATATTTCATAGTCAGTAGAATGCTAATGTTCAGAGAACATACCGAATGAGGTTGTTTGCAAGGATTATTACTTGCATGTAGTAAGGCGCTTTTCAGACTTTTTAGTTTGTTATGATATGATTGTTTATTGCAGTTGGTAGAGTTTATTAAATTATAAAGAAAATATCCTTGGATCCAGTGAATTGATCCACCAGTTCTATGAACCATGATTTCCTGTATTTTAGCTTCAATCTCCACATTATAGACTTCGATGCCACCAACATCTGACATCACATCCGTCAATATAGCTATACCTCTTTGCACTTTGTGACTTGTTCAGTGCAGCTCATTTCAAATGACTTTATTTCAGTTTCTTGTCTTCCTCCCGCTGCTACATTCAGGTATTGCATCTCTGATTTTGAGGAGATCTCAACCGATTTGCGTTGACATAGAAGAATCATACAGCACAGAAGAAGACCATTTGCCCCATTGAGTCTGTGCCAGCTCTTTATAAAAGCTTTTCAGTTATTCTTACTTTTTCTCCATAAACCTGAAAATTATTTTCAAGTACATATATAAACACAAGTCTCTTTTGAAAGTTACCATTTCATCTGCTTCCACCATCTTTTCAACATTTGTTGCATTAAAATATTTCTTCCCATTCCACCACAGCCTTGGATTTATTTTTTGCCAATTATCTTAAATCTGTGTCTTTTGCTTACCAAGGACATTTAGATGTTATATACTAAAATGTAAGAAATATAGTTACATAGAATAGAGATCATAGAAATTTTGGGGAACCAGACAATGCTATGATTTAGACACTGGCCTTTAACTTCTTGGACCTAAGTTGAAATCCAGCCAAGGTTGATGATATGATAATCTATCTATAGAGCTGTTATATGAGATGAGCTTGGGCAATCTCAGTACTGTTTATAGTGGGTAGGGGCTATCAACTCAAAACTCCAATTCAACAGTAAGAGACAAAATCAATCAGATAGACCTGCTGTTGTCAGAAATGGAAGAAATGAATTGCTGGTAAGCCAGAGGATTGGGAAAGTTTAAAAAAAAACAACAAAAGATGACCAAAAAAAAGAGGGAGAAAATAAATTTTGAGGGTAAACTAGCAAGTAATATAAAAACAGATAGTAAAAGTTTCTTTAAATATATATAAAAAAGAGAGGCCAAAGTGAACATAGGCCTCTTAGAGAATGAGGCTGGGAAGATAATAATGGGGAACCAGAAAATGGCAGAGGAGTTGAATAAGTACTTTGCTTCAGTCTTCACAGTAGAAGATACTAATAGCATTCCAAAAATACTAAATAATCAAGGAGCAAAAAGGGGTGGGGGGGGGAGGTGTGGATGGAGGGAATAAATACAATAACTACTGCTAGAGAAAAAGTACTAGGGAAACTAGTGGGGCTAAAGGCCTGGACCTGATGAGTTGCATCTTGGGATATTAAAGGAAGTAGCTCCAGAGATAATGGATGCACTGGTAGTAATCTTCCAAGAATCCTTAGATTCTGGAAAAGTCCCAGAGGACTGGAGAAAGGCCAATGCAACGCCCTTATTCAAAAAGTGAGGGAGACAAAAAACAGTAGCTATAGGCCAGTTAGCTTAATATCTGTCATTGGGAAAATGTTGGAGTCTATTATAAAGGATGTAATAGCAGAGCATTTAGAAATATATAATCTAATCAAGCAGAGTCAGCATGACTTCATGAAGGGGAAATCATGCCTAACAAATTTATTAGAATTCCTTGAGGAGGCAACAAGCGGGGTAGATAAAGGGGAACCAGTAGATGTAATAACATTCTTTGGATGATTGAGATGGCTCCCACACAGATCTATCTAGTTTAAAATACTCCTCCTCGATTGGGTACCATGCCTTAAAAGGGCATTGGCAACCATGGACTTCCACTGGATCGGTCCATGATTATGCTTAGCAAACTACTGCATTGCCTTCTGCAGTGTGGCTGACTAGATCCTGTCAGATGGTCCCCCGAGCAGACTTTCAAAGTCATTTGGCAGAATGCCTCATCGCTACAACTTTCCAACAAGCACCAAGATGTAGCCTGGCTGGTGGTGAGAAAGGCCCTCCCCGTCAGATCCTCCCAACACACCAAGAGCATCACCCTCTCAGCACACTGCCCTCGAGGTGGCTGTGGTGGGGAAGAGACCATTGTTCACCTCCTTGTGGATTGTGCTTTTGCAAAGAAGGCCTGGAGAGAGATGTAGTGGTTTCTGTCAAGGTTCATCCCGAGCAGTTCTGTGACACAGGACTCTGTGCTCTACAGGCTATTCCCAGGGACACACACCGAGACAAACATCAACTACAGCTAGAGGATCATCAACTCGATGAAAGACACTCTTTGGTCTGCCTGAAACTTGCTGATCTTCCAGTGCAAAGAGTTGTCCCCAGCCCAGTGTTGCAGACTGGCACATTCCAAGATCCAGAACTACATGTTGAGGGATACACTAACGCTTGGGGCAGTCACCGCAAAAGGTCTAAGACCTTTCTGCCATAGTGCACCGAGGGGCTGGGAATTGTATAGACACCTTGGGCTGTATGACTCACAAGGAATGTATGCAGTGGATACTAAATGTATCATAATTGTATTGAAACACCTCAGAGTGCAACATGATCTCTGTCGATAACTTGAATACCATTGCGCTGTCTGACGGTCTGTAATGACCATATTGAAATGTATGCAATGTTCATTAATTGCATTGAAGCACCCCATGATCTATGTGGAAATTTTGAATATGATTGCAGTTTTTGTGATGGCCGTTTGGAAATGTTTTGTCATGTTCTTTCAGGTATTTTATGAATAAAGTATATTTTTGCAAAAAAAAACCCAGGAAATCTCCCACTCTTACTGCCAGCCATCAGGCCTACAGGGAGGATTTACAGGCTAATAGTCAACCTGTTTGGCCACATTATGAACACATCTTCCTTGGACATCAAGTCCTGAACTGGTGCTTGAAACCAAAGCTTCTGTCTCAGAGGTAGGAACACTACCGCTGCACCACAAAACTTTAAAATACCCCAGAGCCCATTACAACCATAAAATTACTTTATGTGGGTCAATATCCAAGGATAAATATGCAAGGTAATGTCAGCAATGTGCCTATATTACATATTTAATACAGATGACTATCCATAAATATCAACTATATGACCTTGAATAACATCAACTGTGTGGCTCTGGGAATGAGGAATTAACTCATACACTGTGATACATAAAAGTCAAATTTTGAAAACCAGTACATTGTGTGCTCTTGAAGATCTGAACTAATATAATTATCTAGCAGAAATAAATCTGGTAATTATCAATGATTGACCTTAAATTATTACATGTAAGTAACTAATGGGCAGCTTCTGAGTTGAATGAGCAAACAGGAATTAGTTTACAATTTACAAGCTCACCTACAATTTAGCTTTGTATAGTGTCCCTGGCTGGCAAAAGGACAAGCACATTGCAGGGTGCAGAGGAAGAAAAACAATTTGGAGGGGGAGAAAAGGGAAACCCACCACTGGATAGGAGAAGCACTTTGAGAAGGTATTAAAAAGTAGGGAGCAAGTCAGCAAAATGGAGGGATTTAGTAAGGAAAATTGCAGAGAACACGAGTATAGTGGCTGAAAGGGCAATATTGGGGTGAAGAAGGAAACAAGGGATAATCCAAAGGATCAGTAGGTATATATGGAGGAGATTGCAGAGGTACAGACTTAAAGGGAATTGAGAACAAGGACAAGAATCTTGGGGGTCAGTTCTCTGGGGCACATAGAGCCACTGGTGCTTGGAAAGGACAGGATGATGGGAAAGGTGGGGAGAGGGGGTTTGATTTGGCGAGAATGGGGGTGACAAATGCTGTAAATTGTAATTTGTTATATAATCTCTCAACATTTGAACCTCTGAAGCACCTGCAACGAATCGTTAGGGTGCAGAAGGAGGCCATTTGCCCCATCGTATGTGCACCAGCTCCCGGAATGAATGACTCACCTAATTCCATTCTCCCCAAAACCCTGCCCATTCTCTCCTTTCAAATAAAAACTTAAGAAATAGGAAGGCCATTCAGCCCCTCAAGCCTGCCCCGCCATTCAATAAGATCATGGCTGATCTGCCCTGGGCCTCAACTCCTTTCATGCCAGTTTGTCATAGCCCTCAACTCTCCGATAGTTCAAAATTCTATCTACCTTCCCTTTAAATACTTTCAGTGACCTAGCCTCTGCAACTCTCTGTGGTAGAGAATTCCAAACATTCACTACCCTCTGAGAGAAGAAATCCCTTCGCATCTCATTTATAAGAACAGTCTAATATTGACTGTGTAGATTGTGTTACCCATCAGCGTTATAGCAGGAAACATTTTATCAAAGAAATGATTAAACTTAAATTGTGCCAGGTGAACAAGAAGCTTTCTGTACAACACTTCGTGGATAACAGGGATGTGAGTTATGGGTGGGGCCAGGCGAATGTCTAATTAGGGTTGTCCTGTCAGTGAAGAAACAGTGGTTGTTGCTGACCGAGATTTACAGTGAGAGATACCATCTACAGGTCACTCATTGGGGATTGTCTCCCCGGTGCCTAGTATCAGGAGCAGCGTGATCACCACATTGTAGCCAAGAGGAGGGCGCAAGCTTAAGATGCACCCTTCCTGCGCGATGTGTGCGCCTCATCAGAGCGGGTAAACGCGGCGTAATTGACACGAAACTGGATTTCCATCTCTCTCTCTCTCACACACACACACACACACACACATTAAAAGAGAGTTAGTGTGTGCAATCCGTGCTGCCTGGCGTGAGACTGAAATGTCCTGACCGCTGAATGTATGCGGAACCGAGAGAGGGAGAGACCCGGCTGTTTTCTGGTTGTAAGCGTTGGAATGAGAGAGCAGTGGCGGAGAGACGCGGACTAACATGACAAAAGGACAGATCGAAGAATGTAACCTGGTAGGTTTGATCTCACTGGTTTAATCCTTCTTATCGAACTGTGTCACAACATAATAAACCAGTCGGACTCATTCAGTTAACCGACCATGGCAAACTGGAATAGTTCAAACCCCTCCTCTCAAAGCTAAAAATATTAGGAAGCGTCAAGTGTTTAAAATTCAACGGATTTTCTAAAATAACCGCCCCCCAATTCCCTGAGTTGGAAGTTTGGGATTCCAAGCCGACCTGGAAGCTCCTGATTTTGTATTGTCCATGCAGTTGCTCTCTCAGCTGAACTCTTGCACCCTCCCACCCACCCACCCCTGCAGGTAATACAGGACTTCAACATTCAGGTGGCTCTCTTCAGGGAATTGGTCATCTCCATCGGGAATGGCTCCTGTGACTCTCCGGCCGTCCGCAAGGAGATCAAAGCTGTCAGGTCCACCTGCAAAAATCTCGCCAAAAAATCCGACCAGGTCTGTTCGCCTCTATACAGGTAAGCGGAGCGCCAGCCCATCGACCAGTCTCATCCCCAAGACCTCTAGCCGTCAGGGCGGTGTTATCAGTTGCATCCTGAATTGGGGCAATTTATAGGAAATTGCACACCTGCTTCGTTGGCCGGATTTGGTCGTTCTGGGTGTGCAAGATCCAAGATAACACGCTTGAAGTGACCGGCTCATCGAATCAGTGTTTGGCGCATAAATCTGGTGCTCTTAAGAAGGTCATTTGGATTCTGAGTCAGGAAAACGGGCAGTCGAGCTGGCGAACACAGTCTTCCATCATTCTGGGTTCGGACCAAGAGTCAAATTGGACTCGAAATTCGGTTCCTCTCCCCAAAGATGCTGCCTGGCCTGCTGAATTTTTCCAGCACTTTCTGGTTTTATTTCAGATAACCAGCATCCGCAGTATTTTGCTTTCATTTTAGGTTCAGATGGGTCACTGGGTCCTTGTTGTCTGGAGATTCCACCCCCCGCCCCCGTGTGAAAAGTTTTTGTTTTTGTGACATTGGTTATCCAGTTGAAACGGCCAGTCTGACTCTAGACTTCCAGACTCAAGCCTTCATTTGCAAGTGAGGTGCATCAATGTCCTTTAAAGCCTTTTTTTCCCAGCCAAGGCAATGGTCTACACCACATACACCAGACCGAAATCGTCCCTATGCTTAGTAATGTGCTGTCACATACAGGGATCTTAGTGTAGATTATATTAACTGGGTGAGCTGGAGGTGATTTTGACTATTTTGAATGCAGAAATATCTTGATTGCTGTGTAATTTGTCTAAATGTAAGTCGCCATTGATCTGTGTGGTATTAGTGATTTTAGCAATAATTCTTCAATAATAATTGTTAACCTGAATTGCCTGACAGCCTCCAGTTGTTATTATATTACTGTGTTGTTGGGTTGGAGTAGTGTCAATGATTTCTGAAAACTGCTAGTCATAAACACTTTAACATTTATTCTAATGTATTCACAGATTATGGAGAACACTCTTACAAGCTTCTGACCATGCTTGCTTTTCTTCTACTTTCATTTTAGACTGTCCCAGAGTCTCATATCACACGTATGTATGTCGCTCCCTTCTATAACATCACAGAGTATTACAGTTAACCCTTTATAGGACTTAGTCTAACAAACTCCATTATACTACATCTCCCCTACCCGGGCCAAGTCTATGTTCAGATTTCAACGCTCTCTGATGTTCCTAGGAACCCAATGCTTCAGTTTCCTAATCATCTGAATATTTCAATGTTTTGAAGTCTCATAGGGAATGTAGCCTCTTTGTGCTCTCTTACCTAAATGTCATTTCTTTCTCTCTCCATGTTCTCTTCTCGTTCTCTCTTCCCTCTCCTGCCTCCAGTTTTTGTTTTGAGATTCTCACCTTCTCTTACGCTGAAAAGCATTGTGGTGTGTTTACCAGTCTAATGTATCTCATTCTTCTCTCGTTTGTAGGGAATAAGGCATTCTCATTCTACTGTTGCTCCTCTGGATGCTGTTGAACAGAATTTGAACTGGTAGATGGCTTGGGAACAACTGCCTCAGTGTCTTCTTTCATTTAAGACGATTGCAACCTCTCTGGTCTCTTTTTTCCACTCTGTTGCTCAATTGCAATCAAAGTTTCTCTGTTTCTCCTCCCTGTTCCATCTGCGCAATTTAAGATCTTGGTTGCGGCGATTTCTCCATTATATCTCCAAACCTTGAATGACCTCTGATTGAACCTGTTATCTCTGTTGAAGATCTGATAACATTCTTGCTCTGTGACAACTACCATAGTGTTTCATCTGTTTACTTTGGTGGGTTTCCTCTTTTTCTCAATCTCTCTCAAAGTCTGTGTTTTTGACCTGTGGCTTCAATATGTGTGGCAGGGTAGGAATCTGTCTGTAACCTTCTTCCCGTGACTAACTCACATGGACCAATCCATTCTGCAAGGGTGAGGATCTGTACCTCAAGAGCACTAGATGAAAATCCTCATTCTTTTTCAGTAATGCCTTTACAATTCTGACACCTCTCTTAGCTTTTCCATTAGCCTGAGGAAACCTCAGTGAACTTGACATCAAAATAATTCTGTAAACTCTTGAAACTCTATGTTCATAAATTTGGACTGTTATCTGATATCACAATATCAGGAATCCCATGGATTGCAAAACTTTCTTTCAAGGGCATTAACACTGCTTCTAATGTGTGCTCATGTAACTGTTCCACTTCAATTCATCTCCAGTGGTAATCTACTACTATTATGAACATTTTCCCTTCATGCTCATATATGTCCATTCCTATGTGTTTCCATGGCCTTGTACGAAAAGTTGATGGCATTAGTGATCCTTTTGATTCCCATGTGATTTGTATATGTGACACATCTGGATATCATTTCTTGTGACTTCAAAAGACCTGGCCACCAAACCGAATACCGTGTTTTGGCTCTGCACTTGATAATAACTAAATGCTCTTGATGTATGGGTTATAAGATTTCAAGCTTCGATGCTCTTTGGATTACTATTCTATCATCATATACCAGTAAATCACCGATCACTGTCAGATGTGCTCTCTGCTCGAAATATGGTCTCAAGAAAGGACTATGTGGTATGCATGTTGGCCATTCTCATCTGCTTACATTACTGGTCTGATTTTTGAGCCTGTTTGATTTCACTGAATCTTTGTGTTATTGCCAGTAATGTATGGACTATCATTTTAGCAAACTTGTTGGCTTCTTCCAGAAATTCAATATCATGTTGCTCTGGATTCTGTTTCATTGCGTGATAATGCATCTGCCTTGAACATATGAGTATCAAACCTCATCAGTCTTAATTTAAACCTTTGAACTCTTGATGGCATTCCTGCAAGCTCTTTTGAATTCAGTAATGTCCCTATCGTAATGTGAAGTCCTAAGATGTAATCATCAAATTTCTCGTGCCCACGTGACTGCTAATGATTACTGCATATCTCTTCTCTGTGTTTAATAAAGACCATGATGGCTAATAGACCGCACTTTCCATCTCTTTGTACCTGAAAAAAATACTGCATCCTATCCTGTAGAGGATGCGTCCACTGCTATTATTGCAGGTAATTCTGGATTGTAATGTGTTCTCTGATGACATCAACCTCTCCATAATTTTTTGAATTGTTTCTGATATGCTTCTTCCCAACACCATTCATTGTCTTGGTGTAACAACTGGCATGCTGGTTTGTTGAGATCTGCTAAGTTTTTTTTTAGAAATTTTGCCATTTGATTCATAATTCCCATAAAGCATTATAACTCTGTAATGTTCCTTGAAGCTGAAAATTCTTTTTTGACTCTGGTCTTTAGTGGATCAACCTTTATTCCTGCAGCACTCACTATGTGACCAAGAAATCTAATTGATGTCTGTGAAAACTTGCTGTTGGGTATCAAACCTGCCTCCTTTAGCCTTCCCAGTGCTGCTCTCACTCCCATGTCATGCTCAGCTTGAGTGGACCCATGTATCTACACATTATCCATGTGGCAAACAACTCCATGTAAGCCCTCTAAAAGATTAGTTCTTTGAAAGACCTCTGGTGCTGATGTTATTCCAAAGGATAGCCTGTTAAAACTGAATCTTTCAAATGGTGTTGTGAAAGTTGTGAGAAGCTTGGACTCCTCTTGTAGTGGTATTTGCCAGAATCCGTTATTAGTGTCTAATTCAGAGCAGTGAGCTCTTCCCTAATTTTGCTAAACTCTCATTTACTGATACCATTGGATGGACCTTTCTTTTCAGTTTTATTGAGTTGTGTAAGACGAACACATTCTTTGGAACCATATGGCTTCGGAGTCAGTACCATCCCTGAGCATCAACACATTGGTTTCTTTTCCTTGTCTTACTATTGAGTTGATCTCTTTCTTTACTTTTGGAAGTAAAAGGTGTGGAACCTTCCTTGGTGTATTGGTTTTGCTTCTGGTTTTAATGTTATACAATATGCTGTTTTTAGCTCTCCCAGCCCTGTAGACAACTTTGGGAATTCTGCTCTGAAGTCTGCTGATCAATCTTCACCATTCTTTATTTCTTCTACTCTGTGGATTAGATTCAATTCCATACATGCCTTTCTAATTTAAGTGAACAACTCTGATCCTGAGTTACCTATAGTACTTCAGTAATTACTTTCTCTCTCTGCTTTAAAGTAGCTGTTAATCCTCCCAGAGCCTTCAGCTCTGTTCCGCCTGGTCCATGTAGCTTTTTGTAGGATGGATGAACAGCTCTCTTGTTTAACCATGGTTCAGTCTGAAAGAACTGAAACTGCAGTTTGAGTATCCAATTTAAAGTATGTCCTGTGACCTCCTACCAGGATCTCTGCACAACAATTGTTTAATCTTTAATCTCCCCTAAGAAGGGTATCCCAATGCCCTGTGAATCTCCAACTTCATAGAATCTGTTTCTTTTTAAAATTTTTTCATTCTGAGTATTCTGCCCATTTTGCTACTGTGACATACTACCTGAAAATGCCTCATCTTTTTGCAGCAATAGCATTGTGTGTCTTTGGTGGGACATTTCCAACACCTGTACCTTTCTTCCCCGCACCAGCATTAGCTAGTCCGGCTACTGCCATTAATTGCTTTACATGCCGCACGTCTCTCGTTCTCTCCATTTTCTCTTTTTTACGTCTGACAGATTCAACTGTATCTGGTAGTTTGGGACTTGGGCTGTGTGTCTCTCTCTCTCTCCTCTGACTACCGATTGGTTTTGCCTCCTGATCTCTGCTTGCCTACCTAATTGAACCGCCTTTGCGTTAAGTCTTCCCAGGACTGCAAATTATCTGATAATGCATCATCAGCTATTCTGTCGTGAATTAGCTCCTCTTTCAGGTTACTTTACTCAGTCTTCTGCCAATTGGTACAAACCATTAATAAATGTATTCTTGCTGTCTCTCTGCTTTGAACTGAATCACACGGACCTGTTCTTGCTGAGATTGAAATATGTTTCCAATGCATCAGCGACTTCGGCACATGTGGCTTTACCCTCATTGATCCCCATGGTAACAAAAAGGCTCCACACAGCTGCCCATTGCATACAAAAGTGTACTGACCTGCTCATAGTCTGGCTTCACCATGAGATCTGATGCAGTGTGAAAAGGAGCAAATCTCTTGTACCACCTTGGCCACACTGCAGCCGATTTAGGCCCACAACTTTCTCAAAGCTCTCTGGTAGAGGTAGAGATGTTCCTAGCACCATCCTTTTACCGCTTGCCACCACATATCATTG
This sequence comes from Carcharodon carcharias, assembly GCF_017639515.1. Taxonomy (NCBI): domain Eukaryota; kingdom Metazoa; phylum Chordata; class Chondrichthyes; order Lamniformes; family Lamnidae; genus Carcharodon; species Carcharodon carcharias. The sequence goes on from NC_054492.1 coordinate 41,701,041, forward strand.
CGTTGCTGGGTTGGAGTAGTTTCAATGATTTCTGAAGACTGCTAGCTATAAACACTTTAACATTTATTAACAAATTTACAGATTATGGAGAACACTATTACAAACTTCTAATCATGCTTGCTTTTCTTCTACTTTGACTTTAGACTCTCCAGTCACATGAGTGTATGTGATTCCCTTCCATGACATCATACACTATTACAGTTAACCCTTTGTGGGACTTGGTGTAACATACTCCATTATGCTACAAATACAGATAGCATTCTTCAGTACACGTCACTATGAATAAATATCCAAATACCATTCTGTACAGATGTACTTCCATTCTAATGTTCTACCAAGGTCTTGGAGTATAGACAATTTTTTTGTAATCAGTTGGGCAACAATAGTCTCTCCTAAAGAGGTTAGAAAAATGTGACTGGTATGTACTTTTGGTAAATGTAAGCAATGAACTTGTTTTGGAATAATGCCTAACACGTCCTCAGGATATCACAAAGTGCCTCACAGACAATGAAATAATCTTCAAGTGTAGCACTGAATTATTTGTCAATGTCCCACAAACAGCAAATGAGATGAATGACGAGATGGTGTATATTGTTGGCATTGGGTAATTGAAATGTAGAAACAGCCTAGATTCTTGGTTATTGACATAGAGTTGAATTCATTTGAGGTGAATGTCTAGACTTCAACAAAGAAGTTTAAGATGATTAATTTAGGTATAATTCCTGACAGCAGCTCAATAAAATGCTGGAAAGAAAAATCGAGGAGCAGCAGAATCAATAGGACAAACCTGAACAGTAAAAAAAAACCTTGATTCCAGCAGCGTAATGGTTGAGTTATACAGTCACCATTCACTTGCCAGCATGGTGAAATCCAGCCAGCACAAGACCACGCATTGGAACAGAATCACTTTACCACTGGATTCTCTGCTATATCACCTGGCCCATGACATGCTTAACCAAATTTAAACCAGTGTAAGTACTCTGCTTAATAGCTACACAAACCAAAATACTGTGGATGCTGGAAATCTGAAATAAAAACAGAAGAATGTTGGAAACACTCAGCAAGTCAGACACAGAATTTAGGTTTCAGGTTGATGGTCCTTCAAACTGAAGATAGGCCATCGGTCTGAAATGCTAATTCTGCATTTCTCCCTCTCTCCACAGATGCTGCCAGATCATCTAGATAATGGTTAGTTTGCACTTCTTAAGAAAGAAACAATTGCTAAAGTATTTACTATCCTGCTAGTGACTTCTCTGCAGTTATGGCAGGCAAATCATTGTCCCCTTTACTGGAACAGTGCTAATCGCTATACACTTGCTGAAAGCTCCATCTGTAAATGTTGAGTTATCCTGTAATGTTATAGTCACTCAGTGCTACCATCAAGATCTGAAACTGGCAGGTTTCTTTTCTCCACCCTACGCATATGTTAGGGGACCAGTTAGCTTAGATGGCTAGTGTATGGTTCAGAATAACGCCAGCAGTGTGGGTTCGATTCCCATTCTGGCTGAGGTAGACTCAGGACCTATTTCCTTGCCCTGTCTGAGAGTGGAAGGAAATGGCAAAAACTGCCATGGAAAATGGCTCAGGATGAAATATCAGCAGACAATGAGCCAAAGACCTGCCTTTGGGCAGAGCACGCATATCAGACATCAATGTGTTGCTTCGCAAACTTATTCTAAAGGGAGCAGTACTTTATGTGGGAGAGTGGGCAGAAGAAGAAGATGGCTGGTGTTTTCATTAGTAATAATTCCCCTGTTCTAGTTTTGGTTAAAAATCCAAATATCCTTTCTCTACTTCCAGGTCCTGTTTGCCATTGCGCCTAAATGCATAAACATAAAGACGGTGATGGGTCTTTCTTTGGACTATGAGTAATTTATTCCCCTTCTTTTCTGATCTAAACCTTTGAATTATCCCTGACATCTCTTGCCATTGTCTACTTCTATTTAGCTTTAACCATCTCTGTGCAGACGCATTCTGTCCTGCGCTTAAAAAAACTCATGCTTTCTTGAGCACTGTTAGTGGAAACACTGTTGTCAACATGCTGTTAATTCTGAAGTAAGATCTTCAGAAAATAAAGTAAAAAAGGAGTTGAAATAGTTGTTAAATTAGCATGAATAATTCTAAATTTGGAAATTATGCTTTTAAAAATTAGGACAACTTATTTCAATAAAATAAAATAGAAATAAATGTTTTTAGCATATAAAATCTAATACAAATATAACTAATATTATGTAACACTATTTTGATACAAATTATGACTTAAAATAAATTTAATTTTGATTCATAGACAGATACTAGAACATAAAGTAGACTTAGTTTTTGCTGGGAAGATGTGTCACATCTTCAAAAACTGGGAATTGCATTTACTGTACAATGGCAGTTAGTTAGCTGGTTAGATTTACATACAAACATACGATTTAGGAGCAGGAGTAGGCCACTCAGCCCCTCAAACCTGCTCCGCCATTCAATAAGATCATGGCTGATCTGAATGTAACCTCAACCCCACATTCCTGTCTACCCCCAATAACCTTTTGCCCCCTCGCCAATCAAGAATCTGTCTAGCATCCACTGTATTTTGCTTTTATATAAGAATCTATCTAGCTTTGCCTTAAAAATATTCAAAGACGCTGCTTCCACTGCCATTTGAGGAAGGTTGTTCCAAAGACCCACTACCCTTTGACAGAAAAAAATTTCTCCTCATCTCTGTCTTAAATGAGTGGTCCCTTATTTTTAAACAGTGACTCCTAATTATAGATTTTCCCATAAGAATAAACATTCTCTCCACATCCACCCTGTCAAGACCCCTCAGGATCTTAAAGGTTTTAACCAAGTTGCCTCTTACTCTTCTAAATTCCAGTGGATACAAGCCTAACCTGTCCAAACTTTCTTCATAAAACAACCCACCTATTCCCAGTATTAATATAGTAAACCTTCTCTGAACTGATTCTAATGCATTTACATCTTTACTGAATAGCCAATTCTATTGAAAGAAGATGTGCAATGACAAAGGGACATTATAAACAAAGAACTGTTGTAAGGATGTGCTGGGGTGTTAACTTGTTAATTAGATAACATGTCAGAATATGAAAGGTAGGAAATAAGGCAAAGGAAGAAATGTCACTGAGACCTGATGGTAAGTTATTGTCCCAAAGGCCTAACAATGAAAACAAGCAAGCCCAACAATATTAAAATGGCATTTTCCAAATAAACTTTAAAGTAGTTTGAAAAGTGATTAAGCTTTCTAAACAAGACCCGAAATATTTCCTTTTAAAATATGGCATATACATCAAATACATATTTATAGCTCACATGAAAGAATGGCTCTGAGCACTTGCAAGTATAATTCGCTGCATATAAGTGCCAGGCAATGACCACCTCCAACAAGAGAGAATCTAACCATTTCCCTTTGGCATTCAACGGCATTACCATCACTGAATTCCCCACTATCAACATCCTGCGGGTTACCATTGACCAGAAACTGAACTGGACCAGCCACATAAACACTGTGGCTACAAGGGCCTGTCAGAGTCTGGGAATCCTGTGGCGAGTAACTCACCTCCTGTCTCCCCAAAGCCTATTTACCATCTACAAGGCACAAGTCAGGAGTGTGATGGATGAGTGCAGCTCCAACAACACTCAAGAGGCTCAGCACCATCTAGGACAAAGCAGCCCGCTTTGATTGGCATCCCATCCACCACCTTAAACATTCACTCCCTCCACCATTGACACAGTGGCAACAGTATGTACCATCTACAAGATACTCTGCAGTAATTCACCAAGACTCCTTCGATAGCATCTTCCAAACCCATGGCCTCTATCACCTAGAAAGACAAGGGCAGCATATGTATGGGAACAACACTATCCTGATTTGGAACTATAATCACCGTTCCTTCACTGTCGCTGGGTCAAAATCTTGGAACTCCCTAACAGCACTGTGGGTGTACCTACACTACATGGACTGCAGTGGTTCAAGAAGTGGCTCACCACCACCTTCTTGAGGACAATTAGGGATGGGCAATAAGTGCTGGTCTAGCCAGTGATGCCCGCATCCCATGAATGAATAAATAAAAAAAACCTTTGCAAGGTGGAGAAATGGATACTGAGCAGCAGCTAATGGAATAGATGGTGGAATCCAGGGGTCAATGAGATAGATATTGTGGAGCAGGTCAATTCTACAAAAAGTACATTTTTTAAACTAGTGCACTTACGGGTCAAAGCCCATATTAGTTTTTACACTGTCAATGTCTTTTTTTATAATTGCAAGATATGACCTTCCTCATAATCTTGGACTAATTTCGTTCAGGAATCAAGGAAATCATTGCTGAGGACCTAATTTGTTACTGCTGTGTCTCAATTTTATATTTCAACAACGTATGAACAATTGATTCCAGTGAGTCCCAAACCTAGAAGTGGCTTAGGCCTCCTGATCATGACATTGGACAAGTGCCACAGACTCCAGAGCTCCCTTTTCATTCATTTTGGGTCCACATGATAATCTCCCACCCCCCTAACATTTTGTGTCTTCGATCAAAAGGAAACCATTGCTGCCTGCGCTAATAGTGACTGGATTTTCAAATCCCGTACGTCTAGAAAATTAAATCTCTGCATTTCTGCTTTAACAATTATCAGTAAAATATTTATATACAATACATATTGTTTGAAACACATTTCAGGGGAAAAGCGCATGACAAGACCATATGAAGAATGCATTTTTGATTTAACTGTTGCTGATTTTTTTGTGCTGAAATTTCTATAGTCTCGAAGATGAAAATTTGCAGCCTGGTATCTGCAGACTTCATTTGCTGTTTTATGGGTGTCTGGAGATGTTTATAACTGAAATGCTTAAATCAGCATACTTGATGGAATCTTTTCAACTTCGAAAAACAGGTATTTTTGAATTTACTGACATTCTTACAAATAGAAAATTGATTAGATTTCAAACTAATTGTGAAGAACTGAATATGTAAAGAAAAGTATCTAACTGCTGTTTGGAAACAGAATTTTATATGCTAGATAAACATTATCATCTTAGCAAAGGTATACCACTGGCTATATCATTGCACCTTGGGAATAAGGAGATTACCTGCGTTTATTCTGTTGTTCATATCGGTATGGAGGCTAAAGGCCTCACAACACAGCTTACCTTTAAAAGTGTGCAGAAAACAAAATTAAAAATAAATAAAATAAAACAAAACAAAGCTTTGGATTCTCTCTATTAAACGTTTCTGCAGTGGAACCCTCCACAGGTCCAAGGAAGGGATTCGTTTCAACAGGGATTGGATTTAATCAGATTGCAGCAGACTTGATAAAGCATCAGTGCAGATTCTGCAATTAGATGTTGCTATTTCAGTTTGTAAAGTGTACACAGCACAGTGTAAAGAATAAAGCATCTTCACAAGGTGCTGGACATCTGGTAGCAGAAAGGGTCATTGTACCAACACTATTCACATAAACCATTCTGATTTGATTTAACAAGTTTTTACAACATGGGAAGGAATTTCATTTTAAATAACTATCAATTGAAATAGTGAACCAAAGTATTATTTGATCTTAGAAATATAATTATAACTATGATCCTTTGACAGTACAGTAAATTTAAATAATTTTACACCTAGAACTTTGTAACCTTGCATGAAATTTGGTTCATGAGTTGATATTTATTTTGGGTGCACGAAGGACATAACAAGAAACAGAAAGGTGCACGTTGGGTGTGGGCAGGGTGATCACTATAAAGATGTTGAATGAATCTGACCATGGTATTTGGTGGGAGCAAAAATCAACTGAGAGAAGTTCTTCTAAGATGCAAGTGAATGAGCCAGAGATTTTTCAATTGACTCCAATAATATTGTTTCATTGTGATGTGAACAATCATTGACAAGTCTACATGCAATGGCCAATTCTATAAATGACATGGTATTGGAAAATACTCCAGTGGCAAGGAAAATACAGTATAAAGATATTTATCATACCAACTTTTTTTATACAGAATTGTGAGGTGCAGCTGTCCTATTTCTGGCATAACTCTTGTCTGTTACGGTTCCAACCTTACAGATGACTGTCAATGCAGCTACACCTCGCCGATGTTCCATAGGCTGAGTTTTGATATGTGATTGCAAGGCCATCTCTGTAAAATCCATGGTCCACATGGCTTTGGATTATGTCATGTCCAAATGAAGAAGACAGGTTTCCTTTGTATCATGCTAAATTTAATATTCATGACTGAATGGATATAAATTTTCTAGAGCACAATGTTGGCAAAATTGGCAAGTTGTATAGAACCCATTCTTCTACTAATTTTCAAAATGTTTTCACTATTTGTTAGTTTTGGTATTATTCAGACATGATTCCAAAGCCAAGGAACCGAATCTCTGTGACTGGAGAGACTCAAGTGTACATATTGGAGAATAGTTCACAACAAAGCATCTTTCCTAACTTTATCATGCTCTTATTAACTATTGAGGGTAGAATGTCATTTGTCCCTTCACTCTCCAGTTTTTGTTCATACTTACTGACAATCACAGTTTACCTTAAGATGGTGAATTAATCATTGGCGAAGAGGAGGAATAAAATGAGGCTAATCACTTGACCCTGATGGCCTCTTACATAAATGTACATTCAGGATCTTATCACAACCCTTATGATTGACTACGTGTGGTGAACACAATCTGTTCACATAGGGAGCTATGCTTCCCTCTCTAACCACTTCTTCAATTATTTGTACAGCATCTTTCCTTCAGATGGTGTAAGCTAATTCCAATAAATAGCTGTTTAGTTGGGGTGTTGCACTTTAAAGCATTGAAAGAGATTTTCTCAGCATCAACTTAAATATTTTTCCCCTAACTCCTACCTGGAATGAAAGTTCCAGGTCATAACATTATACTTAAGTACTTCTAGGATTAGTTATGCCATACAGCCAAGCCTTTGCTATAATATTCCTTTCCAGATGCCAAACATGGGCTGCTTCAATGCAGAAAAATTAGTGTACATAGTTGCCATTTCGTGTTTTTTTTTAATTCAAAATTAGGTAAATTTATTGTAAGAATTGGACGTTTATAGAATGCAGGAATCTTTCTTAGTTCAAGATTGTAGACCAAAGTTCTGAAACTACTGCACTTGTGCATTCTTCATGAACATCTTTAAATGGAATAAACCCTCAGTCCTAAAAGGAAAACCATTCACTCAACCCACATAAAGGTTCCCTAAAGTTCACATTCTTCAGAAATGCTGTGGTAAAACAGAGATGGAATCCAAGGCAGTTAAAGGCAAATTATTTGGTTACCTGAACTTTTTAAACATTTAAGAAAACAATATAAATTAAACTCCTAAGTTTAAAAAAAAAAGTGAGACTAAATTAAAACAAGATTAAATCAACTAATTTTGTTAAAACATTGTCAAGTTTGAAGAAATGGTAATTATTTTGCTGGGTTTGTTTTAGAGACCCAGAAATGACCTATTTGAACAAGTTTAAACCCCCACTCCTGTTCTAATTGATAATCTGAAACTGTAATTTTAAATTTAAATAGTAGACTTTAGGAAGTACTGAAAATGATCATGTTTTTCCCTCATGTGGTGAACTCTTTTTACTTCCACATTAGTTTAAATGAGCTGGACCGCCTGGTGTTACTGGAGGGAAGCAGATGCTTGCTTGGAATTTTTTCCCAATACAAGGGAAGGTTGACTATTCTCTCCTTTCCCCTCAAAAAGAAAATAAATTGGCTACTCAATTTTTTTTTTTAAAAACAAGAACAGATTTACAAGTGAACACTTTCGAAATCCATCGTATAAAAACATGCCACTCCACCTGAAAATAATATGGCTATCTGGTCGCTAAAACTAGCTTGCTACTTTTGAGAAACTATTATATAGAACATTTCCTAAAGACCATTATATTCCAGGATATTAACTTAAATTCGAACTGATCCTGACTAGGTTTACAGAAATGAAACAATACCTTCAAAACGTATTGTACACAGGTCCAAAAATTATTTCAAACCCTATTATCATAAATAACAATTCAAAAGGAAATGTGAGAATCAATGAAAAGTAATGCCGCCCTCCAAATGATGAGCAAATATCGGATGTAGATTCAGAACCACTTTAGAGCTTGTCAAATTGGAAAACTCAACTTGTGGCATTTTCTTTTCCACCTTCCGATTTTGCGAAAGACATTTGGAGGTGACACTGTACAGCAGTTGTTGAATGTCAACAAGTAGTCACTAGTTTGCTGATGAGTAGGTCTTTATGTGAGCTCCTGGAGGTAATTGGGAGATCTAGTTAGTGATAAATGTTTAGTGGGTATTGTCTCCAGGTGGAGATTGAATCACCTGGTTGAGACCAGTACTGGTCATCAAAGGAGAGTGAACAAAGGGCACCATTGTTTAGCTTCTTTGTTCCTGGATTTGTTCCTGGAAGGTATTTGAAAGATAGTACAATACTAATAGTCAGTTCAGGGTGTTATTTGGCAAGAGGCCAGGCATGATATCATGTGCCAAGCTGCAGAGTTTTTTTGTGGTATTGGGAACTTAATGAGAGAAATCCATCTACAAAATGGGCTGGAGCAGAAAAGTAATATACGAGTGAGGCACTTTAGTAAAAAGAGGCTTGCAAGGGTGAAAGCACTGCAACTTTTTTTCTAATGCTGTTATTAGAAATAGCCTTGTCTTACTTTAAAGTTCAGCCTTTTGAGTATGTTCCAACCTTTTTTTGGGGAAAAATATACGTTATTCATAAAATATCTGAAAGAACATTACAAAACATTTCAAAATGACCATCACAAAAAATGCAATCATATTCAAGTTTTCCACATATACCATGAGGTGCTTCAATACAATCAATGAACATTACAGACATTTCAACATGGTCATTACAAACAGTCAGACAGTGCAATGGTATTTAAGTTATCTACATATATCATGTTGCACTCTGAGTGCTTCAATACAACTGTGATACATGTAATATTCAGTGCATACATTCAATGTAAGTAATGCAATGTAATGCAGCCTGAGGGGTCAATACAATTCCCAGCCCCTCAGTGCACTATGGCTGAAAGGTCTTAGACAGTGACCTTTCCCCATTGGGCCTTTGTGGCGACTGCCCCAAGCTTTAGTGCATCCCTCAGCATGTAGTCCTGGATCTTGGAATGTGCCAGTCTGCAACACTTGGTCAGGGACAACTCCTTGCTCTGGAAGACTAACAAGTTTCGGGCAGACCAAAGAGTGTTTTTCACCAAGTTGATGATCCTCCAGCTGCAGTTGATGTTTGTCTCGGTGTGTATCTCTGGGAACAGCCCATAGAGCAGAGTCCTATGTCACAGAACTGCTCGACAAAAACCACTGCATCTCTCTCCAGACCTTCTTTGCAAAGGCACAATCCACAAGGAGGTGAACAATGGTCTCGTCCCAACCACAGCCACCTCGAGGGCAATGTGCAGAGTGGTTGAGGCTCCTGGCGTGTTGGAAGGATCTGATGGGGAGGGCCTTTCTCAGCACAAGCCAAGCTATGTCTTGGTGCTTCATGGAAAGTTCTGGCGATGAGGCATTCTGCCAAATGACTTTGACAGTCTGCTCGGGGATCCATCCCACAGGATCCACCCTCTCCTTTTCCCGCAGGGCCTCTAGGATGATACTTGCCAACCACTGCCTGATGGACTTGTGGTCAAGGCTGTTTCTCTGTATAAATTTTTCCACGAGGGACAGGTGGTCCGGCACGGTCCAACTACTTGGAGCATTCCACGGCAGCATGGCCAGACCCATCCTGCGCAACACCGTGGACAGGTAGAACCTCAGCACGTGGTGACACTTGGTGTTTGCATACTGAGGGTCTACGCAGCTTGATGTGAACACATCTCATCCTGCTCCACAGAGCGGACTCTGGACCAGAAGATGATCTTGGAGGCCTCTGAGGCAAAGAGCGAGGCTTGCTGTCTCTTCACCTCTTGACATCGAACCCCATCAATTGCAGCTGGAGCAGGTTCTACATGTTTTTCTGGAGTGGAGACATTTCTGTTCCTTTCTAGCTTTCTGGACACCTTTGAGGATGAAAAGCCTCTTGATGTTCTCCTTGATCGCTTCCCACCTGTGTGTCAGGTACTCGACGAGATGTTTCACAGTTCTCCAACCTTTGTAATCCCTCAAGTTCCTCAATGTTCTCTGGGTTCAGCAGTTGCACATTCAGCTTCCATGCCCCCCTGCCCACCCTCTGGTCTTCCATGCTCCAATCATTTGAATACCTGTTTCAATTTCATTTCTTTACACGAGTAGGGAAGAGCGCCTAAATGACCCAGATATGCAAATGAAGACCACTTTTGGGAAATGGGGGCTTCCAGCTCCAGCTTTAAACTTCACAGATTGGGAGAACTGGGAAAGAGATGAAATAGAAACAGGAAATGCCGGAACAACTCAGCAGGTCAGGCAGTATCTTACGGAGAGAAAGAGAGTTAACGTTTGGGGTCCTGATGACCCTTCATCAGAACTCATTTCTTTTATTTCAGATTTCCAGCATTTTGCTTTTTCATTACTGGAAAAGGCTGTTCTGACTGGTAGCTTTAGACCAATGAGGGAGCAAGTTTTTTTTTGCACCATTCAGGCATCATGGCCAAGAATTGAAGCCTGGGAACTTTAAAGAGCTGCAGTTAGAGTTGAAGCTCCCAAGGGTTTTTGGTGTTTTGTGTGCCTTGGAGGTTTTGTACATGAGGACTTGTATTTTTTTCATGTTGTAGGGAGTTTAGATTTTTTTTGGTGCATGGGGCTATTTGAATTTTCTGTATATGGAGAAGTCTGATTCTGATGTAATCATATGGGGCCTATTCACATGTGACATACGTGTCAAATGTCAAGTTGCAAAAAAAAAAAACGGTCATCCTTACCATGCATCACTGATCCACAGCAATACCTAGCATTTAACACAAGTGTGTATATTGGGTAAAATTCTGCAGTCGGCAACATTGGTTCAAATTAATAAATGAACAGCATCCAACTGTGCACGATTTATTATTTGTCAGTCAGTCATTGAGAAGCTGACAATAATAGTGGACACGTTGACATGGAGAGAGAGAAAAGAGCAAAAATGCAAGTGTGCAGCAAACAGCTCACAGGAAGGTAACAGCCCACATTTAGATATAGCCATTGAATGACATTTATCAGAATGAAATGGGAAGGTAAGATTTATGTTTTGTAACCGAGAAGTCAAAACGGAATGCGGTGAGGGGTAATCCTTAGAAACAGACAGCTGGAGGAGCTTCAGGTTATATTTAGAACAAAAAGATGCCTGTGTGTTGAAAGAAGAATTATAGAGTTTTGGTTTCAAAGTCATGTTTTGTAATTACCACTGTTTGGAGCAGCTGTTAGTTCCTACTGTGTCCTGAAATACTGAACCACGACAGAGTGGAAGGAATACAGAAGAACATGTGAAAATGGACAGGAATGAAAGTAGGCTGGCTGTTCTGGGAAAGGAGAAAACACCTGGAATAAGATATTGGGATAAATAGAAAACCCAGGCTGGAATGTTGAGGTTGGCAGACGGGTGCGGTCAACAGGCCCAGGAGAGGCTGGGAAACGGCCCACCACCAGTGATTGGTTCCCCCCCCCACCCCCCACCCCAGCGCGATTTCACGCTGGCGGGCCCAGTGTGAAACACGGCTCCTCACTGGTCAGGAAAGGGCGGCCGGGGTGGGGAGGGAGTGGGGGGGGCGGGGGGGTGGGGGGGGGGCTGTAGGCCGCCAAGTCCAATGGTACCCGGCGGCTGGTTTAGAAACAGCCCAGGCGGCCCCTGTAAGGCTGTCACATCTTCAACGTTTAAATAATGGAGTCGAGTGCGGCTGGACACGGCGGGCTGGGGGGGGCGGAGGTACAGGTCGGGTGGGCATTCGCCCCCTCCCCCCCTCCCCCCCTCTCTCTCTCTCCCCCTCCCCTCTTTTCAGATGAGTCGCAGTCCTCCTGGAGGCAGTGGCTGCCAGGAGGGACACCACCACCTTCTCAAGGGCAACTAGGGATGGGCAATAAATGCTGGCCCAGCCAGCGACGCCCACATCCCCTGAATGAATGATTTAAAAAAAACAAATCAATGCTCCTCTGTTCTTTCAGGAGAAGACAAGCCATAACCAATTGGAGAGGTCACGGACAGGTGGAGGCCCCACCCAAACTGCTGCTGCTCACCAGGTTCGAGCAGGATGCCCTTGAGCTGGGGAGCTGCACCTGCAAGCGGGTGTGGAGTGGTGGGGGGTGCAAGATGAAGGTAAGAGCGCAGTGCACAGAGGAGGGAGTTTCAGATTGTGCAACCATTCTAGTGCAGCCTCTTCATTGATGGGTAGCCCGAACCTGGAGTCCCCATTGATCATTGAAAGACAAGGGCACCGTGATGCAGATCTCTGTTGCCTCACCAGGGTGCCTGGCATGCACAGTGACAGAGTGATGACTTTAACTAATGACATGTCCTTGTTCTCCCCTAGATTCGCCAGCACGTACTCGCTCTCTGGCACCCGAAGGGCCACCCCTGTTGCCAGAGGACCACCTGGCTTCATTTACACCTGTGCCACCCCCGCTGTATGAACCAGGCACAAGCACAGATACCAGCACCTCGGTGGGCATTAGATCAGTGGCTAGAATGTTGGTGCACATTGGTGAGAGCACTTCACACTTGCTTGAGGTACAGGCGGAGGCAGAGATTGCCCAGGGCGTCGGCAGTTGAAGGCAGATGATGGGCCTCTGGAGTCACCCATTAGGCGGCAGATACTGGATGTCCAGCAAGAGGTGCTGGAGCATCCGGAGGACATCCACGAGGATCTGCGTGCCGTGGTCTCTGTTGTGGAGGAGACCATGCGGAGCACGAGCACTGCGTTGACACTCATAGCCAAGCACACTGCCTCCTCCATTGATTGAGTGGTAACTCTCATGGAGAGGCAGCTCCAGGTATGGAATGAGGGTTTCCTGGGGCTGTGCCTGGACCTGCAAGGCCTCACACAGGCAATGACCTTATGTGGTCAGTGTCCATGTGGGGGATGGATGAGGCACCCAGTATCCCAGCCTGTCTGTCAGTGGTGAGCAGGGAAATCCAGAGCAACCTCACATTGAGGCACAAGCTGCTTGTTGTCTCTGCGGGCTCCTCTCAGGGCGCTCTGGATGACGGCAGCAGCTCCTCCAAAACTCCGTCAGTGACTGTGGCATCTGATGAGGCTGCGATGACTGGGGAGATGCAGCTGTGGCTCTGGCCATTCCCTCCCAGGCGGGGCCAGCACAGGCTCCACTAACTAGAGGACGACTGCTAAGGCTGTCAAGGCCAGTCAGCAGGCTGTCTCCAATGCCGGTGCCAATGAGAGGGAGGAGGGCAGGGCACCAAGAGCACAAGAAGGACAGTTCATGAGTGATTTTCTGTTCATTTATGTTTGGTTTATGTGTCTGCCGGTGTGGATATCAACACCAGTAATGGTAATGCCATTATGCTTTCAATTTGACGATAACATTAAATTTGCTTTGGTTCTGATGGCCTGAGTGTGCTTCACCTTTTTTCTTTCTGGTGCAGGGTACGCCAGTGTGTAATGCTGGATGTGAGTGGCTGGATACTTTATTGCAAAGGCATTGAGCGGGCTTTGGGTGCAAATGAAAGAGTCATTTCAGACTCCGAGATGGAAGCGGATCTTTCGTAGCCTAGTTGAAGGAGCGTTGGATCAAGGCATCCTTGGTCTACCTGCTTCCCTAGAGGTTACCGAGGTCTGCCTGCACACCCTCAGCATTCCCTTCACGGTGTTCCTCTTCCTACTCATCACTGGGTTCATCATCTGTGGCCTGTGTATGTCAAGATCCTCTTCCTCCAGTGGGTACATCCTTGCCAGTGCCAGATTGTGGAGAGCACAGCATAAACCACTTTCAGTGACACCCACTTTGGGGGATACTGTAGCATACCCCCAGAATGGTCTAGGCATCAGGAGTGCATCTTAAGAAGGCCTATGGTCCTCTCTACCACTCCCCTTGTGGAGGCATGACTCCTATTATATGCTGCTCTGACTCTCTTCTTAGGTGGTGGAGAGGTGTGATGAGCCATCTCTTCAATGGATAGAACTTATCACCCAGCAGCCATCCATCCAGCCGGGCTGGAGCACTGAAGAGCCTCAGCACCTGGGACTGTCTTAGGATATAAGCACCATGGGAACAGCCAGGGTACCTTGCACAGACTTGCAGAATCTGCATCCTGTGGTCACACTATCTGCACAATCATGGACCTTCATCAACAGGAAGGGATTCCACTCCTCGGCTGACCCGCTGGTGCCTTGATGGCCACATGTGTGCAGTCAATTGCACCCTGGATGCAGGGGAACCCAGCAATCGCTGTAAATCCTCTGGATCACTCAGCCTGGCTGACCTCGTCTGTATGGTAAAGAGCAAAGATCAGGACCCGCTTGAACAGAGCTTCAGTCACCAGCTTGATACAATTGTAGACAGCTGATTGGGAGACTTTCCACAGATCCCCCCCTGACCCCTGGAGGTTTAGAGGTTGAGGGCCACTGCGGGCATGGGGTGTCCACCCACAGTCAGAGTTGATTTCAGTCGAATCATCTGACAGATGGAGGTCACGGTCTCCCTTGAGAGGCAGAGCCCCTGTTGGCATTGCACTTCAGACAGAGTTAGCTGCATCGCCGCCTGTAAACCCTGGCAAAGGATAGTAGCACCTTCGGCAGCCCCTTCCACCTTGGATTTCCTCTGGCCCTGCGCCCCTTGTGCCTGCATCTGTCATCCCAGAGGTCCCTCCGCTGGAGGCTGCATTGAGACACCTGGCCTCCTCTCCCTTCTGCTCCTCTCTTCCTCCTCCTCAGTGAAGGTGCCACCAGCAGAGACCACAATCCCCATTACCAGGGTGAGGGAAGGCTGTCTGGTACCTGGAAGGGTCCACACGGCCTAAATCCCCCAGGGGCCTTGGAGATACTGATAAATCCTGAAATGAAGCCTGAAAATGCTAAGAATAAAGCCCCGAACAGAGATGAAGCTGCCATATACCAATAAGCAACCAGCAGCAAATTATCTACCAAACTTCTCACGACTCACACTGGCAATGCTGCTGACTTTTTTTATCCCGCCTGTGGATGAGGTTTTTGAAAATGTCGGCTGGCCTCCTGCCCGTTTTGCCCGTGTGACGAGCGTGAAATCGCACAGGCAACGAAAGATCAGTTTCATTTGTCTTTTTAATGGCCTTAACTGGCCTCTTAATTATAGCGGGTGCAGTTCCAGCACCTGCCGAGTGAAATACCATGCAAGTACGCTCACCTGATGTCATCGCGCGCTACTCTATGCTCGAGCACGTCAGGCATGAGCCTGCATGCCAAGCAAAAAATTATCCCCCAAGTGTGGGAGAGGCATGAGTAAAAGAACACCTTAAATGGGACAGAAGTATTCGGAGGTTGTGATCACTAGTGTACGCACCAGTTTTAAGCTAATTTCACTTGAAATCCATGGTGCATGTACAAATATAGTTAACTGAAAAATGAATAGACCTTATGAATATGACCAAGTACTTGTTAAATCATAAAGGTTGCAAGCAAAGTCAGAAGTTGCAGGGTGAGCTCAATGACATACTGATAAGAGGGGGATCATTATCCCTTAAAAAATTACACTTTCACCATTGGCAAAATCATCTTCATCTTGGATTGGAAAAGGTGGAATGATGCAACAGTTCTGATGATGATAGAGCACCGAGCACAGCTTCAGACAAATGAGTGTATGTGCATGCACAGACATATGTTTAATGGAGAAAGCCAAAATGAATGAATGAATAAAGAAGTTAGTTTGAAATGGTTTAAACAAAAACGTCTCAAATATTTTCATAAACAACAATACAAAATGCCACTACTTGATTTTTTTTGAAGCCTGTAATTTTTTTTTAAAAAGTATTCTTCCTTTTCAGAACAAATCATTTGTCCTGCTTCTGGAATTCTCTGTGAAAGAGAAGAGGAACATTCACAGGCCCCATTTCTGGAAGATGTCACCTGCTCATCGTCTTCACAAGAGTTGGACATGTTGGCATGTCACTTAGATACAGCGCTGGAAATTGAATCCACAGAAAGGTAAGCTCTTTGGACTTTACATTTTGCCATGATGTTACAATATTTCATACATCTAGTAATATTAATTATTTTTCATACAAGTGCAGATAAGGACAGTTAAATAAAACGCAACCTTAACCCTACCAAACAGGAGACCTTATCAAACAGAATGCTGAAAATCTGCTTAACCTTTTAGATAAACATCATCATTAAAACTCTCTTGGTTAGGATTAAATAAAGCAGAGGGCAAGACAATAACAGAAGGAGATCATGAGGACAGATATGCTGGCTCTTCGCAAAGAGTAAGCAAATTAATAACGAGTGATTTTTAAAAAAAATGCAAAACAGAGTACTATACAGAACTCAGCTCAGTGAGGCCTGTGAAAAGGCATTAGAAAAGCAATAGGCAGGTCAAATGGCTCTCAAATAAAAGGGGAAACAGTGGAAACGGATTGGGAGATTCTCACAGGAAAGTTGTGGGAGCCGCTAAGGTCTGAAGGTGACGTCAATGTTGACATCAGAAGACTGCACGTAGGCAGGAGGAAGATAAGATACCTTCCTTCGTATTTTTGCTGAATCTGTTGGTGGCAGTTAAGACACTAGAGACAGAAAAGGTCAAACTTGGTGGGGCAGGGGGATTGGATTGATGTGTTGCAGGGAAGCTGTGGTTGGGTTGTCGCGACCAGTGGTGTGTACTGCTTAGACACCATTTAGCAGTCAGGTAGAAGTTACCAAGAAGTCTTTATTAACATTACTGAACTATGCAAATATTTACAGTAGAAGGTAAAGGTATGGAGGAGAGGACTTCATGGCATGTCCTTGGTTGCTACCTAGCTCTAGGTCAGGTGCCTTCTTACATCACCAGCGGGCGGTAATGTACTCAGTCCCAGATTAACCCTTAATGAACTGGATCCTTCTACTACAGTGGTCCTGTATTTAGCCATTTTGTGTTAGGTTTCCCTGGTGTAGAATGATGTTAGAAATTAATACAATGTGTGTGTTAAAAACTGGTACCTGCCTTTACAATTACTGTACTTTTATTTAAGCTCAATTTAATCAGGGTACTAGTTTTATCTTTTACTATTTATTGATAGCTTCAACATGTCATTTTGTGGTTTTGTCATAGTGATCGTGTTTTAAAACATCATGATTTCTGCCATGAATGGAACTGAGTGAAAAAACAGGAATTCTAATTTACATGTTCAAATAATGTAATGGTTTCATAATTAATTTGTTTATTATGTGTTTAAAAGTAATCAGATACTTAAATACAGTATGGGCTCTTCACTACAGGTGTGATAAAGTGTTTTCAATACCGTGCTGATAAATGTTTTAAAAACCATTTTAACAATTTATATTTGTCATTTCAGTGACATTCAGGAAATGAGATACCTTCTGAGAAATCTCATGGAATCCGTGCCACAATATCTTAAAATACAGGGTATGTATTTCACTTATTTATAAGTGTAAGCATATAAAAACTGCATGTTTGAAAAATTCTTTTTGAACAATATGTTCACTTTATATTTGCATGCTATCTAGACAGATCTTCATAGGGGCAAAGGATATACTCATATAACCTTGAAATGTGGCGTAGTGGTATCATCCCTACCGCTGGGCCAGAATCTCTGGGCTCAAGCCTCACTTCAGTGCTCGCTGGGCACGGACAGTGTGCTCATAGCACAAATGAACAGGTTGATTATCAACTTGTAAATCTTTCCAATACGCCTGATAACAGGCGGTAAGGCTGGGAAAGATTCCTGGTCAGCCACACTGAAGGCGGCAATGGCAAATCACTGCACAACTTTGCCAAGCATAATCAAGGTCCAATCCAATGGAAGTCCATGGATGCCAATGTCCTGGAGGAGGAATATTATATTTTAAAAAGTTTAAATATTAAAATCTTTGGGAACCTCAACCTGGTTCATAGGGGCGCAAGTTCAAAACACAAAAGACAATTTGGCACAGCAGCAACTCACCAAGGCTCCTTCGACAGCACCTTCCAAACTCATGACTGCTAATGTCTAAAAGAACAAGGGCAGCAAAAGACCACCACCTGGAAGTTCCCCTCCAAGCCACTCACCATCCTGACTTGGAAATATATCACTGATCCTTCATTGTCGCTGGGTCAAAATCCTGGAACTCCCTCCCTGACAGCACTGTCAGTGTACCTACACCACATGGACTGCAACAAGGAGGCAGCTTACCACCACCTTCTTAATGGCAATTAGGGATGGGCAATAAATGCTGGCCTAGCCAGTGATGCCCACATCCCATAAATGAATAAAATGATTGGTGTGGGAAATGAGAAAAACCACAACGGTACAATTGGGCATAGATTTTCAAATTGGGTTCCTTGGCACCCAGAGGATCCATGAAAAAATCCTGAGGCCATTTGATTTCTCCCCTTTTTTGCATGTTAGCTTACTAAATGGCTAATTTTGAGGCAATACGTTAATAAAGCATGTTTTCCACAATGGAAGAGCGTGTCATCCAACTCTCTCTGCTTTGGAAGTGAGAGCAAAGTGGCTATGGGAGTGGATGTAAGAGTGGGATAAAACAGAAATGGAGGAAGTGTAATAAAAGTGCATGAGGAGGGAGAGAGAGAAAAAGTGTGGGACAGAATGTTCCCAGAAGTGCATCAGCATTTTACCTGAATGTAAATGGGTGTTGTCACAGACTAGTAATCCAGAGCCCAGGCTAATGCCCTGGGGACATGGGTTCAAATCTCAAATTTAAATTCAATAGTCTCCGTGATGATGCCCATGAAAATATCAATCGTCGTAAAAACCCATCTGGTTCACTAACATCCTTTAGGAAAGGAAATCTGCCGTCCTTACTGGTCTGGCCTACATGTGATTCCAGACCCACAGCAATGGGGTTGACTCTTAACTGTCTTCTGAAAAGGCCTAGCAAGATACTTAGTTATACAAAATCACTACAGCAAAGTAGAAAAAAACTGGATGGACCTCCTGGCATCAAATTATGTGCACACAGCTCTGTCCACCCTGCAAAGTTCTCCTTACCTTTGTGGGCTTGTGCCAAAATTGGAAGAACTATCCCAAAGACCGGTCAAGCAACAGCCTTACTCATGGACTCATACCTTACAGCTAGTGTCCCAGACGCCACCATCACCATCCCTAGGTATGTCCTGTCTCACCGACAGGACTGGATCCAGTAGATGCAGCAGCACAGTGATACAAAGGTCAGGAGAGAGTTTCCCTGGGAGTCCTCAAGACTGAAATCTGTTGGCATCAGGTCAAACATGCGCAAGGAAATCTCCTACCGATTACCACCTACCACTCTCCCTCAGCTGATGAATCAGTTCTCCTCCATCTTTAACACCACTTGGAGGAAGTACTGAAAATGAAAAGGGCACAGAATGTACTCTGGCTGGGGGACTTCAAAGTCCATCAAGAACAGTGGCTCGGTAGAACCACAACTGACCAAGCGGCAGAGTCCTGAGGTCATAGTTGTAGACTGGGTCTTTGGCAGGTGGTGAGGTAACCAACACAAGGGAAAACCTACTAAAGCTGGTCCTCGCCAATCTGCCTGCCCATGACACTCAAGGCAGGAGAGACTACTACACAGTAATTGTGAAGACTAAGTCCCACTTTTACACTAAACAGACTTTCCATTGTGTTGTGTGGCACTATCACCGGGTTAAAGGGATATCAGAACAGGTCTAGAAGCTCATAACTGAGCTTCCACGAGGTGCTGTGGCCCATCAGAAGCAGCAGGGTTATATTCAACCACAATCTATAACCTCATGGCCTGGCATATCCCTCGCTCTATCGTTATCATCAAGCCAAAGGATGAACCCTTGTTCAATGAAGAGTGCAGGAGGGTATGTCAGGAGCAGCACCAGGCATACCTAAAAATGGGGTGTCAGTCTGGTGAAGATACAACACAGCACTACTTGCATGCCAAAGCAACCTGCAAAAGACAGAGCCAAGTGACCTCATAACCAATAGATCAAATCTAAGCTCCGCTGTCCTGCCACAACCAGCCTTGAATGGCAGTAAGCAACTAATAGTTGAAGAAAGATCCTTAATATCTTCATCTACAATGATGGGGGAGCCCACCACATCAGTGCAAAAAACAAAGCATTTTCAACCATCTTCAGCCATTAGTCCTGAGTGGATGATCTATCTTGGCCTCCTCCTGAGGTCCCCAGTATCACAGTTGCCGATCTTCAGCTAATTTGATTCACTCCACATTGTTATGACCGGTCCCAGACGAGGTCCCCCAATTTGTTAATTTCCCGAATGTGATCCCAATTTTGTTATGCGCCTGGGTGAGGTGGAATGAGCTGGCTCCCCTTCTTTACTGATTGTAACAAGATTAATTTAAAAGGAATCCCTGTCCCCTGTGGATACCTTTTCCCAGTCTGAATGTACTTTTTAGAAGGAGCCAATTTAACACTTTGACTCAAGAAAGCAAGTTTATTAGTTACTAGAACCTGAGAAAAATAATAAAAATGCAAAACAAATACACAGATCAGAAATGAAAAGTTAAGAGTCCAAATAGAAGTTTTAAAAAAATATGAATCAGCCTTTGGCTTGTCTGTGGTGCGTTTGGACTGCTAAGTTGAGGTTGGGGTCAAACTTATTTATTGGCAGAACATCTCCACTGCTCCTAATACAAGAGCTCTAAACTAGTGTAATGACGCTGCACAACGCTCTAAACCACAAACTCATTTATAAAACTCCATTGAAAAGTAGAGCCACAGGCAAAATCCCACATTTCTGCCCCAAAACTTACTCGGTCCAACTCAAACTCCCTTTCAGGATTTAGTTACTACCTTTAAAGCTACCCTTAATTCTCAGTCCCAAAATCCGTGGATCTGGCTGATACTTACAACTCCCCACATGGTTGGTCGTTCCGGTGTGAGCTGTAGGTCGGTGAATCAGGTTGACCATTCCTGATCCTCCTTGATGACTGCAATGCCAGAACTCACAGCCTTGGCCTTTTATTACAAATCTTGGTGATAGTATCAAAGTACCTGGAGCACATTCTATTTGGATAATTGGTGCTTAGCACCCCTTAATCTCTTAAGTCTGGTTTTTGCCTTGGTTCAGGCAACCCATTCATCGCGATATTGTGTCCACAACCGAAACAATGGACCCCATTACAATGTGATGTCTTTGAATCTCAAGTTAATTCCTCCTTATCACCCCACCAGCCTCCACATTCAAAGGATCATCCTCTGCCATTTCCGCCAACTCCAACATGATGTCACCACCAAACACATCTTCCCTTCACCATCCCTGGTGGCATTCCGCAGGGATCGCTCCTTCCAGGACACCCTGGTCCACTCCTCCATCACTCCCTACACCTCAACCCCCTCCCACGGAACCTTCCCATGCAACTGCAAAAGGTGCAACACCTGCCCCTTTACTTCCCCTCTCCTCACTGTCCAAGGGCCCAAACACTCCTTTCAGATGAAGCAGCATTTCACTTGTACTTCCCTCAATTTAGTCTACTGCATTCGCTGCTCCCAATGCGGTTTCCTCTACATTGGAGAGACCAAACACAGACTGGGTGACCGCTTTGCGGACACCTTCGGTCTGTCCGCAAGCATGACTCAGACCTCCCTGTTGCTTGTCATTTCAACACTCCACCCTGCTCTCATGCCTACATGTCCATCCTTGGCCTGCTGCATTGTTCCAGTGAAGCTCAATGCAAACTGGAGCAACAGCACCTCATCTTCCGACTAGGCACTTTACAGCCTTCTGGACTGAATATTTAGATCATGAACTCTCTCCTCCATCCCCACCCCCTTCCGATCCCCCTTTTTCCAATAATTTATATAGATTTTTCTTTTCCCACCTATTTCCATTATTTTTAAATGTATTTCCATCCATTGTTTTATCTCTACCTTTTAGCCTATTTCGATCCCTTCCCCCCCACCCCAACCCCACTAGGGCTTTCTGTAACTTGCTCGTCCTGCTTTCTACCCTTAATGTCACCTATTAGCACATTTCTTAGCTAATATCACTACCGTCAACACCTCTTTGTCCTTTTGTCTATGACATCTTTTGGTTATCTCCACCTATCACTGGCCCTCTATCCAGTTGTACCTGTCCCACCCCCCTTAAACCAGCTTACATTTCACCTCTCTTCTATTTTTCCTTAGTTCTGTTGAAGAGTCATACGGACTCGAAACGTTAACTGTGTTCCTCTCTGCAGACGCCGCCAGACCTGCTGAGTCTTTCCACGAACTTTTATTTTTGTTTTGGATTTCCAGCATCCGCAGTTTTGTGCTTTTATAAGATCCATTGCTCCTTAGCTGTTGTTGTTTGTTTGTGAGGTGGCTGTTTTCTAGGACCATTTGCAGTGATAGGCTCCCAGTTTCTTTAATTGGATTGTCTGATGGCACTTGCTTTGTGTCTTTGAGATGATAATATCCCAGTATCTTTACACAGTATCGATTTGGTTTCTGCATCGATATGTTTGAAGATACAGAAACCTTCATGTTGAGGTTTGGCCTGTTTTGTTTTACAGTGTTTATTAAATATAAAAACCCCAAAGCCATAAAGTCCAGCTGGAAGGGATTCAGATCCAACATGCACCATCATCCTCCTCTCGATCAAAGTGATGTAAGTTGTTGTCAACATGCCATCAAGCGGCACTTGCACATACCTGCTCACTAATACTCAGTTTGGGTTCCATCAGGGCCACTCGGCTCATAACCCAATTACAGCCTTGGTCCAAACATGGACAAGGAATTAAATTCCAGAGGTGAGGTGAGATAATAGTGACTGACCTTGACATTGAGGTATCTTTTGAAAGAAGTGTGGCAAATAGCCCTAACAAAGTTGAAATAAATGGAAATCAGAGGGAAAAATGTCCACGTTTTGGAGGTCAATCATCTCGGTCTCAGGACATCACGGCAGGAGTTCCTCGGGGTAGTGTCCTAGACCCATCTTCAGCTGCTGCATCAATGACCTTCCCTCCACCATAAGTACAGAATTAAGTGGGGCTTTTAGCTGATGATTGCACAACATTCAGTACCATTCACAACTTCTCAGATACTGAAGCAGTCTGTATCATTCAGGCTTGGCATGATAAGTGACAAGTGATGCTCAAGCCACACTAGTGCCAGGCAATGACCATCTCCAACAAGAGATATTCTAACCAACTCCCTTTGACATTCAATAGTATTACCCC
The DNA here is from genome assembly GCF_017639515.1 of Carcharodon carcharias. Lineage (NCBI taxonomy): Eukaryota > Metazoa > Chordata > Chondrichthyes > Lamniformes > Lamnidae > Carcharodon > Carcharodon carcharias. The sequence goes on from NC_054492.1 coordinate 41,724,241, forward strand.
ACTAACAACATCCTAGGGATTACCATTGACCAGAAACTGAACCAGCCATATAAATACTGTGACTACAAGAGAGGTCAGAGGCTGAGAATTCTGCAGCAAGTAACTCACCTCCTGACTCTCCAAAGCCTGTCCACCATCTACACGGCACAAGTCAGGAATGTGATGGAATACTCTCCACTGGTCTGGACGAGTGCAGCTCCAACAACGCTGAAGCTCAACACTATCCAGGCCAAAGCACTCCATCCACCACCCTAAACATCCACCACTGATGCACAGAGGCAGCAGTGTGTACCATCTATAAGATGCACTGCAACAACTCACCAAGACTCCTGCAACAGCATCTTCCAAACCTCTGCCACCCAGAAGGACAAGGGCAGTGGATGGACAGGAACACCACCACTTGCAAGATCCCCTCCAAACCCCACACCACCCTGACTTGTAACTATATTGCTCTTCCTTCACTGTCTCGGAATCAAAATTCTGGAACTACTTCCCTAACAGCACTGCTGAGTGTACCAACACTACATGGACTGCAGTGGTTCAAGAAGGTGGTTCACCACCAGATTCTCAAGGGCAATTAGGGATGGCAACAAATGCTGGCCTAGCTACTGTAGCCTACATCCCATGAAAGATTACAAATCCTTCAGGAGTTCTGGTTCACAGTTCCTCAGAAGTGCATCAATATTCAAAAGGAGTTCCTCCACACAATAAAGCTCACTTGTGGCAATAACCAAACAAAAAATTCTGATGCAGGGATAGAGTCTTCTACTTTGTTTTTCCATTTTTGGTACCTTCATCTTACCTTTTCTTTCCCCCACCCCTGCACTTACTCCTCTCGCTTGTTTTACTTTCCTCCACTTTTTCACCTTGCGTACAATTCTTCTCCATTTCTGTTACTTTCCTCCCTCATTTTCACCTCTCTTTTGCTTTGCCTCCTCAACTATTTCCCCCTCATTTCCCCCCCCCCCCCACCACACTTTTACTCCTGAAGGCATCGGAGCTGTTATACTTCAAAACTGCAGGAAGCAGCATGAGAGAATTGGCGAGTGGGACCCCAAAGATCAATGAACAGGATTTTAAGGGACGCTGGGGAATGGACGGTTAAAACAAAAACTGACAAGGCGCCTTCTGCTAGATGTAATCAGCGCTTTACTGACCAGCCCAGATATGCCAATGTTTCTGAAGAGACTGAGGATAAGGAGTATTGGGAATACTTGCTGCAGACTAGGTACAAAAGATATAGATGTGTTTCATTTATCAGCAGTAATACATCTCACCTTGATAAGCACTAAACTATCTTCCCAATGCAGTTAATTAAAATCTTACATATATATCTGCTTAAAATGGCAAATGTTAAGAGATCTGAATGAAAAGTGGGATAGAAAGCAACATGCTAACTCTATTAACTGGGTATCATGGTGTAGATTTAGGTTATTTTTGAATCCAAGCAGAAGGCATGTCAGGACTCTGCAATATATTATATATTCTGGTGTTATAATAGTCCGAGTGATAAAGTGAGAAAAAGTATGCTGAACAAAGGAACTATAAAAAACTCATTCTGATTAGAACTTTTAACTGTTTTTTGGCAGTATTTCAAAAAATCTATTTCACATGTAAACTTTATAATGCAAGCAGTGAAGTGCTAATTACCATAATTGGTTAGACGATTTTTTAAAAATATAGAATCCACGGAGCAGAATAATGACATCCAATGGCAGGACATTGTAGAAAGTATAACCTGTTTCTGGTGTATCATACAGACAAAATTACATGTAACCTTTAGCACACTGAATTACAAGAATTGAGAGATTTAGAGGTGATTTCTCTTATTTGTTATAACACAACTCCTTTTCTAAAAAAATGTCTGTAAAGTTTTGTACGTATATATTTTTCAATTATTTAAGTTCAAAAACTATAGCAAGACAGTAGTGGAGATGGTACCTGTGATGAATGGCTTCAGTTATGTGAGGAGACTATAAAAGCTGGGATGGTTCTCCATAGAGAAGAGAAGATTAAGAGGAGATTTGATAAAAGCAAGTTATAGTGCAGCAATTTACGGGTTGGCGAGCAGGGGCGGGGCCCACTCACTGACGCGTAAAATGACACATGGTGATGTCGGGTGGAACTCCTGACATCACCGCACCCCATTTAAATTTTCAGGAAGGCGGGGGTGCAGCAAAATCAGCTGCGCGTCCACTGACCTGTCAATGGCCAATTCAGGCCATTGACAGTCAATTAAGTAATTAAAGGACCTGCCCGTCCAACCTTAAGGTTGGCGGGCAGGCCAGGATCCCAGGCGCTAATTAGAAAAGGCATGAAATCTCATCTATGGGCAGGATGAGGTTTTATGTATGTTTTAAAATATTTTAATAAAATTTTTGTAAAAATTATGGACATGTCCCAACTCATGTGACAGTATCACACGAGGGGACATTAGGGAAATTTTATTTTTTTATTTTTAGCTTTTTGACATTTAGAGCCGATCTCTCCGAGGCTGCACTTAGCCTCAGGGAGATGAGTGTGCTCTATCGTGCACATGCGCGAAAAAGCGCACTCGCAATTTTGGGAATCCCCCGCCCGCACAGGAAGTGCTTCTGTGCGTACGTCACGCTGGGCAGGCCTTAATTGGCCCTCCTTCGTAAAATGGCTCTGCGGCACCGATCGGAAGGGCGCCTGTGCACCCCCGCCCTTCAACTTCGCCCCCGGTGCGGGGAAAATCCTGGCCATAATGATCAGAAAACCACTCCTTGAAAAGGTGGTTGAAGCAGATTCAATACTAACTTTCAAAAGAGAACTGGATATATACTCGAAAAGGAAAAATATTGTCGGGCTAGAAAAGGAGCAGGGGAATGTGACTAAGAGCTGGCACAGACACGAATAACCACTTCCTCTGCTTTATGATTTTGTGGAAACAAAAGCTACACCATATAGTTACATAAAGCTGTAATGCTGAAAACTTGTGATCTTGTATTTAGCACAGTCAATCGTGAGTTAGGTTGTTACCTATATAGACTGAAGACTTAGTTGGCTTAAGGTACTCAGAAAACTGCAGTACAACCAAATAATGTAACTTGGTGAGGATTACTAAAGTGAATGCTTAAAATGGTTGACTGTAGCACTGGAGCTGAAGGCAAGGAGGCAGTGTCAGCAAAGCAAATGTTCACCTAGGTTCCTCCAGACCATCTCCAGGTGGCAGCATTGCATTGGCCGATTTGTGTAGCTCCATAAATACCTGTCGTTTCTTAACATGCCTGAAATTTATCAATCTGGAAAGGGCTTAGTGTCAATTTCTCTGATTTATGCATTATGCAAGTTAGCCCTGAGCTAGTTACTGTCTTTAAATGGGTGGGGAGCTTTTTGATGACTATCTTAACAGATTCCTTTGTGCCCATTGTTAAGTGAGGGATGCAATTTTTACTCAACCCATATGAATGTTCCTAGGGTGTGGTTGATGAGGAGGGAAGGGAAATCACAGCACAATACCCATTTCATTCAATTTAAACATGCAGGCATTACCGCTAAATATTACTAATGTCATGATTTTCCCAAAGTAATGAAATAAAGGTAATTTTGACCCAACAAAATAAAGTTCTCTTTTTTAAAAACACAACAGCAATACTGCAGTCACCACAGAGGAAATAAATGGCATGAAAAAAATTAAATTAATAAACATCTGGATGATGGCAACCAGGCCATTAGTTCAATTTCTGTACACTTTACAGCCTATAATCAAATACGTGACATGGTCCCACAGCTCTGCAATGCTGCCTGATACAAGACAACAAGGGTGACCCAAAATCAGTTTCTCAGATCTTACCATTTAATGGCACAACGCATTGAAGTATCAAATTGATTTTTCCTTAGGAGTAATGTTGTCCAACACAGAAATAAGGTATTCCAGAATCCTTATATATTAGAGATGAGGAACTAATATTTTGGAGGGGATTCATCCTTGGTTTATGTTTTGTTAAACCATAGGCTGGCAACATGTTTTTGAACAAATGCACAAACCCACTCAACCATACACTCTGGCTAGAAAATCAGAAAGCCTTTTACATGACACACAAAAAAACACTTGCCACAAGTGCTTAATTATTTGTAAACTCTTGGTAACGCCAAAATTTATTCCTTACTCTGTACTTTTTCCACCCCCCCCCCACCCCCCCAACCCACAGATGAATACTGCTTGTCGACCCCATCACCCACACGTCCAAAAACTCGGAAGAGGAAAAAATGCGGACTATGTTGTATAAAGAAATGAAACCATTTGTTACGCCCATCAATTCTTACTAATTAAAAGTCATAGCTTAGGATAATTGGAATTATAGGTATTTAAATTTGTTGAATACATTTGTTTATGAAACATTCAGCAAACGAAGAAGTGTAATATCAAAAAAACGGCTTTGGCAATTTTAATCAGTGGTGTAGAATAGTTACCAATGTAGAATTTTTTTTTTGGCTTAACACTCGGGTATTTATTTTGGATTCTTAAAACGCTATAATACTGTTTAATGCTGTGTTAGCTTCTTTTGTGCCTTGCTGTTTTTACAATAATCCCGTCCTCTGTATTGAAATATGAAAAATATAATAGCATTTTCTTAAGTGAGCACTAAACATGGAAAAATAAACCTGCTGTACAGAGCAATATGGGCAGTAAGATGTGGTTAAATGAAAGTTATATTGTGTGAAGAAGCTACAGGAAGCTATATGACTCAGTAACAAAAAATAAAATTGTATGCAGCAATAATTTCTTCTCAAATGATTTTTTTTTTGGTGAATGGATAGTGCACATTTTAAAATGATGAGATTACAGTGCGAGCAGGGCGAGTGCCGCTTCATAATCTCCGAGGCACAGAGTTGCCTCAGGGAGATGAAGTGTTATATAAAAAAAAAATAAGAATGTAATGAAACGTCTGCTCATGTAGGACATGGTATTAATTAAGTTTTAAAACTTTTATTTTATTTTTACTTGCTTTAGGAAACCTCATCCTGCCTGTGGATGAGGTTTCCTAAAAAGTGCAAAAGCTGCTTAACCTTTGCCTGCTTGCCAACCGAAGGTTGGATGGGCAGCGAAAAATTCAACTTAATTGATAATTTATTGACCTTCATAGGCTGCAGACTCTGACCTGCACCCGAACAAAATATCACAAGACTGCGCGTTGATGTCGGGACACTCACCCGATGTCAACGTGCGTCATTTTATGCTTAAGCAGGTTGGGCTGCCTGCCGAGCTAAAAACTTTATCCTAATGTTTTAAGGAAGCACCAAGGACAGAACAAGTATTTTATTCTTCAATCAGAAATGCTATAATCTGAAGTCACATGACTTCATTCCAATCTCGTTACAGCTCAAAACTACGGATCAGCTTCCGATTCATTTCGGCTGACAGACTTTGTAATGTGTGTAATGAATGCACAGTAAACAAAACAGTTAAAACTAAACCACGTCCAAACACTCCAAATCACACAGAGCAAGAGGGTGGGATAAAATTCAAGAGCAAGAAAATAGCAAAGAAAAATATTTTCCCCTATTTATCCATCACATGGCTTAAGCTATGTTAACAGCAGTGCCAAAGATGGGATTGGACATAATATTAAGAGGTGCCTTAAGCATTGTTGCACAACACTTTAAAACACTACATCAACAAGGCCAAACTTAAAAGAATACCTCTACTACACAGATGTAATTTTTTGTTTTCACACACAAGCTATTTTTTTTGTCTAGACTGGGTAAGCTAATCACTTTTGGACAGCTTTGGGCTGAGAGCCTGTTTTCATTAGAAGGTAGATTGAGCATCCAAAATTCACTTCAAAGAGATTTTCTTTCAATGAGTTGGATTCAAATCCATATCCCAAAAAAGAATAATTGCCTAACCCACTATCAATTAATCCAACCAATTGACTCTTAACAATGCTTCCATAAAGTCATGATAACCTAAATGAGCTTTTCTTGCACCACCTTGTAATGCTAATCCATTTAGAAATATGATGTGGGTACTTTAGATTATATTTAACCCTACCTTTAACATCCTGGGGAGCTATCATTGAAACTTGGAGCAGCCACATAAATACTGTACTTATGAGAACAGCACAAAAGCTTGGTATTTTGCTGTGAAAAACCCATCTCCTGAGACCCCAAAAGACTTTCCACCATTTTCAAGATACAAGCCAGAATTGCGATGGAATACTCCCCACTTGCCTGGATAAGTTCAGCTTCAACTCAAGACAAAGCAATCCTCTTGAATGATACCCTATACACCACCTTAAACATTTACTCCCTCTACCACTGATGCAACATGGCTGCAGTGTACACCATCTACAAGGTGCATTGCAGTAACTTGTCAACGATTTTTCAACAGCACCTCCCAAATCCACAAACCTCTACCCCACCTAGAATTTCAGGGCAGCAGGTGTGTGGGACCACCACCAAGTCACACCATTCTGACTTTGAAATATATCACTGTTCCATCAGTGGCGCTGGGTCAGAATCCTGAAACACCCTACCAATCAACATTGATTACCTTCATCACATGGACTGCAGCTTTGCAAAATAGCTCACCACAACCTTTAAGGACAATTAGAGATTGACAGTAAATGCTGACATTGCCAGCGATCCCCAAATCCTGTGAAAAGGATTTTTAAAAATTTTAAGTCCGAAGATGTGCTTAATGCCAAACAATAACTTTTAATCCACTGACTGGAAACATGAATTAAGCTTTTTAAAAAAGTATTTTTAAAACAGACTAAAAATGACTTGAACTCACAGCCAAGATGGTCACCTAATTTGCATTACTGTACATTCCACATACTAATCTCCATTGAGATAAAGATGGCATGTTTGCAAAACCAATCAAATACAATGGCTCCAATGGAGTCTGAAGGACTCAATCTCCTGATTTATTAGCAAGTCATCTATGGCAATCATGTATACAACTGTTGGAGAAGGGCCATTATGATTAATCACTTGAAAAATGGTACTTGTCTAAGAAGAGGAATTCCTAGGCCTGACCTAATCATTTACAATTTGAATACACAACCATGTTTGAATTACTGGTGAAATGGAGAAGGCAGTCACATGATAAGCAAAACCTTTTGTGCATTTTAAACACATTTTTCTGCGGAACTGAACAAGCAGCTGAGAAGCCAAGAAAGATCCTTCCTCCCTCTCTCTCTCTCTCCACCCAACTTGCAAACTTTTGGACCACATCTGCTATTGCTGACTCTCACTCCATGTGCAGCAGACAGAAATTTTAAAGAAAGAACTCAATTCCACAGCCATGTCTCCAGAAGAACAACCAACTCAGTCGACCATATCTTTAAAATCAGGACCATTGAGAGCATCGAATTCAGCCTGACACCTGCCATGTCATGAAGCAATTAACTGTATACTCTTTTTTTTTAAAAAAAGACTAATTTGGCCAGCCTATCCTTTCCCATTCTAATCTGTAGGTGTGTGTGCGAACTTGAGCGTGTGAGAGAGGAAGGCGTGTGCATACATTATCTTACTTAGATCAGCTCAAGAATAATAAAGCTAACCTCTCTCTTTATTAAACTTAAGAAAACCTCTCCTATTGATTTTTTTGTGATCACAGCTTGTAAGCAGTTAAATATTTCACTGAACTGACACGTATAACCTTTTAAAACAAAAAAAGCTTGTTGCGGTAAAACGAGGAGAGGGGAGCCATTTGATCCCTTCTCACCTGGTCGTAACAGCTGAAACATTTATTAAACAAGATTAAGATTGCATGATATTGTTAATGCATTTTATCAGCCTTCTGAAAGTGGAAAGTTGTACAAACATTGCTGGGGCTTTGTTTGAGGCTCAGGAAACAACTTATGAAAATAAAACAAGAATGTAAGAATACCAATTTATGGTTGTGAAACCATCAGACATCTCAGAAGTCTCTTTCCCTTGGTGATATATCTCTTTAACGTGAAAGGTTTTCTAGTGTATCCACCCATAGAAGATGGATATCTTTCACTTAACAGGCAACAGTTATTGGAAATCCTTCTGAGGAACAAAAAGAGTCCCATAACTCAATTAGATGCTGCTGAAGCTCTGCATGCATAACTGGTGAAACCAATATACAAGCGGCAATATATCACGTTTTATGGGTGCACCATCTGATTTATACAAAATCTTGTCATTGTAAATCTAATTATAGAATCATAAAATGATTACAGTACATAAAGCCATTTGTCCCATCATGTCTGCGCCAGCTCTCTTAAGAACAACTGGTTCCATCTAGTCCGACTCCATGCCTTCTCCCCATAGTACTGCAATTTTTTTCATTTCAGATAATTATCCAATTCTCTTTTGAAGGGCTTGATTAAATCTGCCTCCAACACACACACAAGCAGATCTTAACCTCGTGCTGCATAAAAATGATTTTCCTCATATCACCACTGTTCCTTTTCAATATCCTCTGGGAACAGTTTCTCCCTCTCTATTCTGTCCAGACCCCTCATGCTTTTGAAGACCTTGATTTCTTAAGGAGAGTATTGAGAGATATCAGAAAGCCTACTAGAATTGTTTTTTTTTTTTACAGACTGTATGAGAAAACCGGAAATAAAAATAAAAATTTGTCATTTCACTGCTTTTTTGCAGTTGAATATTTAGAAACAAAGTGCTAGGGGCAATTGTTAAACTACATAAGTACAAGGCTGCTGAAACAGCAACTACAATGGACTGCTGATTTATGATGCTCAGGTACATTTTAGTTAAGTCAACTATAATATTTTTGGATTAAGGAGTTAAGAAATAATGATTGGTTATTTAGTTGAATTTTTTTTTGTTCATATTGTTACTTACCTCAATGCAATTTTGAAAATGTAATTTTGAAATTTTTATGGCATGTGGGAGATAGTTGCTTAGGTTCTTTGATGGAAATTTGCAGAATTGTGGTTGTTTTGTACTTTATTTCATAAAATTGCTGCATCAGCACTCCGGGTTTACCTACACCACATCGACTGCAGCAGTTCAAGAAGGTGGCTCACCACCAAGGGCAATTAGAAATGGGTAATAAATGTTGGCCTAGCCAGCGACACTCATATCCCGTGAAAGAATAAATAAAGAAAAAAGATAAACAGCTGCATTTTTCAAAAAAATTTAGCATACATGAAGTAGTATCCAGATCATTAGAATTTTGTGTGCCAATAACCTTCCTGATGCATAATCTAACTCAGCTGAGATTTGGTGGAGGGGGATAAAGAGAATTTACCTTCCTTCTTCACTACTGTGTTACTTGAGTATGTATAGCTGAAAGTTTAAGAATGTTAATAAGGCAAATATTAACAGCTAGCCTGCCTAACAAGGTGAATATTTAAAAGGCTTGGATGTGACCCCTATTGTAGATGGAAAAATGAAGACTAATTTACATGCAATATCCAGTATCATGCTTTATGTGAAACAAAGTGTGTCAACTTCATGTAAGGATTAATCTGGGGTTAGTTTTGATGCTCTGTTTCAGAAAACCTGAGGCTCACCATTAAGGTGCACATGTGAGTGGCTACCCAGGCAGAAACAGAGGAGGTGCTGAGGAACAATACTTCAGCAAGGATTTGGGGAGAAAATTAACAATGTGCCAGGAAAATCTGTTTATATTGGAGCACATCCGGGTGCAAACAAAAAAGAAAACCACATGCATCAGGGACATTGTTACAACTTTTAGCCTTTGTAATTATAGAATGCTATCTAAACCAGTTTCTGCAAAGTCCTTGGCTCCTTTTGTGAAGATCATAGGGCAAGACGACAAACAAAACAATAAGATTTAAAATGATCTGCATGAGTAAACTGGCACTTTAAAGTGTTATTTTTTTATTTTAAAACTAGTTTGCCCAATGTCACTTCACATGTTCTAATTACATTTGTTTAATGTTGTGATTCTGGATCTAAACATGTGTAACAAAGGATTCTGATAAAACACCCATGTTCTCAATTTTACTATCAATTATAACAGTACAGGATGGCTAACAGTACTTTATTTTTGATTTACTGAAAGGCAAGATATAATATTGATGTAACTGAAACACAAAGTAATGGCAATGTATAAAAACACACTAGACAATACTATAGAACAGTATTATTTACCCTAGTTCTTCAGTATTACTGCACAATGCTCCAGCATTACTCCAAATTTGTTTACCTCCTAAAGCTGTGGAAAAGAATTTGTACAGCAAAATAAAAGTTGTGGAAGTAAAGCAGTTCAGTTAATCTTAGACATTTGAACCCCTGTTTAAAAGCTGAGAGGACAAATTGAACTATGAATGAATTACACAATGCAAGACAATCTTCAATAATCTGGATAATTTATTAGTTACAGAAGGGAAAATTTACTGATATTTTACATAGTGCAAAGTATGCTTTAATTACTGAATTATGTACACTACAATGCAATGCAGTATGCTGTCATTTCATGCACAAAACAGATCACCCTTCATATAACTAATTTTCCAATCTTTACTTTGCACTTTTTCTGTTTTGATTCATATTCTAAAAATAACTTATGAGACAATAAAATACAAAGATATTAATTGTATTTCTTATTTAACATAAAACAAGAGGTACATTACTGAATGTTAACAATCTCAGTTTTCTCTGCCTCTTCGAAGGAAACACAATCGCATGACTTAATTTACAGGATTGATTAGGCAAGTCTGGTTAACATTTCCAAATAGTACACTTCATGTTCAGGTCACATCTCTCAACTGCAATTCCTTTAGCACTGAGCATTAGAAACCTAATAAATCCTGTGTTCACCGGGATGCAAACCTGGGAATGTGTCCAAACAGAAATGTTTATGTCTCACAATATTTTGCTTTTCAAAACAAGCAATGTACATGAAAAAAAATCCTGGCTCCTATTAACTGGAATATGAGAAGGATCCACTGGATTATCCACACACCATTAATATATAAACTGCAGATAACCATGGTTTGAAATTCAACTTGGATGGTATTTTAAGTTAGTTTTAAAGCCATCACCTTGATGGAATACACTTCCCTCCTTTTGAACAATATTAATATAATGTAGGATTTAAGATGGTTCAGGACATTTGCTTACGTTAGAAAAGAGCCAAATTATTTAAGAACTTAAGGCAACCAATTCATTTTGAAAGTTGCTTTGCTTAATATATTAGTTCTTTATTAAGAATTAAATACTGGAGATTGTTCAAAAGTCTCCTCTGTTTTGTATACCAATTGTTCTATTTTAGGTATAAATTTACAAATGCAATTAACTATTTCAAACGAAAAGGTAAAGGAGGTCTCTCTAAAAAGGTTAAAAATATTTTCCTAAAAGTCTTAACAGCACCAGATGTTGCTATAGATCAAGTTCTACACCACCTACTGGTGCTACCAGAAAATACAGATTTCCAAGTACATTTAAGTGCATTACTGTGGAATCAGCAAACACCCTCTGTAAAACATCACCATACACCAGTAGTTTTATCCCATCATTTCTATAAAGCAACAAAGTTTTCATACTGAAAATGTTTTCTCCTTTGCATTAATGAGTGACAGAATCACCAGTCGGGATTCCGTGTCATTTTGAATGTGACGCAACATTCAATTCAATTTGGTTTCATCATAAGCCATCTGAAAATTTAGCTCTGGCACATGTGCAACATAGTGTTGCCCACTGTTAAACACAACACTTGTCAAGATTAGCTTGTGTTAGTTGAGAAATGTCAATAAAGAAAACCTGCAGTTGGTTAATGCACACTTCATTTAAGCCTTGCAACTCAGAGTAATAAAAGTAAGCATAATTTCTTTACATTCAGTCCTGCAACTAGCAAACCTATTTACTTCGTAAATATTCAAGCAGAGCTGAAGATCTGATAGTTAATTGTTAATGACATTAAAAATATGCTGTCCCTGTGTATTTTATGATACAATACATCCTGTGGATTTACTGAAACTGCTGCCAGCAATTCAAGGTAAAATAAATTTGCACAACGATCATGATGCAAGTCCCTGGTATGATTTGACTAGTCAAGTGTATATGAATGCTGCTAAATAAATTTCAGCTTAAATGGATCTAGGCTACTCATTTGTTAACTTTTGAACGTAGGGTCAATTTTTAAATGCTATTAAGACATAAAAATGTTACCTCAGTAACTAGATTCACAAAGATAATCCATCGAGTATATTACTCAGTTACTGCCGTCATTGCTTAAGCGACAGCACCACAGGTACAGTGTGCAACTATACAAGTAAAGAGTTCCAAAGTTGAAATTGTAGTAGAAAAACACACCTAACTTGCATCCTCAGAAATTGCAAGCCTGATCAGATAAAAAGGAACTATTAGTTAACTATATAATCACTACTATTATCATTCATGTTTCTGTAAACTTATGTAGCACAATGCTGTAAGGAAAATATTAAAAAGAATTTTGCTTGTTCATCTCATTTAAAATTAATAGCATTTTCTGGTACAGTCCCATGCATGCATAAGGACATAATTATGTATTTAATAAATATATAAATGTTTCACATTGTTTCAGGTTAAATCCCAAAAAATTTTTTTTTTTGGGGGGGGGGGGGGGGGGGTGTGTGTGTGTGGAGAGAGTGGGTAGAAGGAAGAAATAGGAATTTAGAACTTGAGAATAAAGAGCTGTGCAACATCTGATTACCCATTTAATCAACTTTCTAAATACAAGTCAGGTCTACACTTATCTAACCCTGCCATAAGCAAATTCCAGATCAGGTCCCAGTAATGCTCTTTTTTTTTTTTTACAGCCAGTAATGGTCGATAGTTTTATTATATACAAGTCTTGTCACATGCATCTTTATCAGTTTCAAGCTATTGCACATAACTGGATACCACTGGACTTTGAAGATGAAAAGTAGTAGTTTGTACAAGGAGATCCCTTAAAAACACTATCATTGCTATTTAAATTTCATACAGAAGAGCTTTTTAAATCAGTCAAATTAAATTCTGCTATAAAACTACTGCCACTTAAGAGATTGAATTTCTTGTAAACAAAACTACGGGCTTTTCTCCACCAACAATTTTTACATTTTCTCCAAAGATTCTGAAAGGACTTTCATGAACCATCTAGAAAAAAACATTTATTTTATGATTCAAAATACACCAAACAATTTGGGTCAATGGAGGTTTTGAGATGATACAAAACTTGCTAACATGTGATTTTATGATGCAGCTATACAATTACTAATTTGGATCATAAATCAGTGAAAAGATTGAAATGACAAGGTTACAAACAGCAAGTTCTTAAATTAATTGTTCCTATACACGTTTAAGTGTTCCTGAGGTCGATGTATTGTTTTGTTTACAGTAACCCTCTAGGTAGACTCGAATGATTGCTCACAAAAGGTTTTGTATAGTTAGCTGTTTAATATATGCTATGAAATTTGAAACAGCAACCGAGGTTTTCTGAATCACATACAAGCAAAATTTGAATATTGCTTTGATCAAATCAAATGTTAGGAAAATGGTAAGTTAATCGGACAGAAGATCAAAATAAATTCAGACTTTGCAAGATGAGAAATAAATCAAATCATTTAATTCTTTAATGTATTAAAGAAAAAAACTTCCAATTATTTTGCAGCTTGTACATATGGCTTTTACACTACAAACTTGGAAAAATATATACTAAACGAGATATTTAACCTGTTCTAAATAAAGTGTAACCTTGAATGGGGACACAAGGCTTTTAACAGCTGCTTGTGTTTCAATGCAAAAATTGACAAAACGATTTTCGTAATCCCACGAGTCTACCCAAAAATAAATTTAGTTCTATAAAAGAGCTGCTGGTCCAGGATCTCTAATTATTCATAGATTTGGCTCTCTGATTCTGCATGTTGAGAGCCTTCGCTCTCTGTTGTTGCGTCTGTCTGCCCCACTGTGTCTAGTTCTTCTATATCACTTTGCCCGTTGTGATCTTCCTCTGTATTATCAATATTTTTGCCAAGCTGTAATGTTTCCAGTGTTTTTTGTGCTTCTGATACCCAATCATCAATTCTGCTGCTAAATGTTACCACAATGGCAACAGGTTCAGAGGCATAATCTTCTTCTTCTTCCTCCTCCTCCTCCTCCTCATCATCATCTTCCTCCTCAAGCATATCTGGTACAAGAGTGCTGGTGGTGCTTATCATGGAGGAATTAAGAACATCCCTGCAGCTACCATCAAGTGATCCTGTCTCAGTGCTCTGCTGAGAGGCCCATTCTAACATATCGTCAGTTTTCCCTTCTTCTTTGTCTGAACCAGAGGATTTTGTAGCATGGGTTGTCTGACCCACAGAAGAGCTAGTGGTTATTCCCAAGATTGGTTTGTTGGCACTGCCTATGACTGCTGGCAAACTTGAAGACTTATCCAGAACAGTGGTCGCACTTGGTGTGGGTTTCTCACTCTCAGAACATTCAGGTGCATCAGTGGCCTCTACCATATTTCGCCAGTTTGTTTCTAAATAAAAAAGGCATTTTAAATTTATGAATTGACATTTTTGAGGTACAAAAAAAAGGGGAACATTGCAAGAAATCCTCAATTCTTGAGAATGATGGCTTTCTAAAATTAGTTTCCATTCATTTCTCAAAGACTGTGCACCTTAACATGATACATTACAGAAATGAAGACAATAAATGAGCTATTTTCACAGTGCGCAATTTCCTACAAACATTATACACCATACAAGACAGACCAATTCTTAGATTTTAGTGAATCCAAATGGCTAATTTTTATGGGTGATAAAGATTCCATGACATTAATCATGAAGACAGGGATAAACCTGCTAGATATAATATTCCCAGAGGATATCCATGATGTAATGTTTTCCCTATAGCCCGATATAAAAGAAGTGCAATCAAAACAAAGAACATGGATGCGCTTGTAAATGAAAATACAAATTTTACCACTAGCCAGATTTAACCACACATTCCAATCACTATTTCACATGTTGCATTTGGGAAAGCATGCTGCAATATAGACATAAAAACAGAAAATGATGGAAATACTCTGCTCAGGCAGCATCAGTGGAGGGAGAGTTAAGGGTTCAGGTCAATGACTCTTCAGCAGACCTGTTTTTATTTCAAATTTCCAGAATCTGCAGTATTTTGCTTTCGAATTACAGCAATACAGATTTGTTTCAAGACAACTCAAGCATAACAAATGTCTTTTTTAACATCAAAAGAAATTCAAACGTGTAGTAGAACAATAAACATTTTAAAAATCAGACAAATCACAATCTTGCTAATGAACAAACGAACATATGAACAAGGAACAGGAGTAGGCCTTTCAATGCCTCAAGCCTGCTCTGCCATTTAATATCATGGCTGATCTGATAGTAACCTGAAATCTGCATACCACCTATTCCAGATAACCTAAAACGCCCTAGCTAACTATGAATCTATCCACCTCTGCCTTAAAAATATTCAAAGGCTCTGCTTCCACCACCTTTTCAGGAAGAGAGTTCCAAAGATTCATGATTCAGTGAAAGAAAGTTTGCCTCATCTCTGTTTTAAATGGGTGATCCTTTATTTTTAAACAGTGGCCCCTAGTTCTAGATTTTCCCACAAGAGGAAACATCCTCTCCACATTCATACTGTCAAGACCCCTCAGGATCTTACATGTTTCAATCAAGTCGTCTCTTACTGTTCTAAACTCCTGCACAAGCCTAGTCTGCCCAATCTTTCCTCATAAGATAACCCACCCATTCCAGGTATTAGTCTGGTAGCTTCCAATGCATTTACATTCTTCCTTAAATAACGTGATCAATACTACACACAGTACTCTGCCAGTGGTCTCACTAGCGCCCCGTACAACTGAAGCACAACCTCCCTACTTTTGTATTCAATTGCCCCAGCAATAAATAATAAAATTCTATTAGCTTTCCTAATTACGTGCTGTATTTGCACACTTGGCTTTTGTGATTCATGCACAAGGATATCCAGATCCCTCTGCACCTCAGAGGGATTTTCTCAGACAGATTTTTCAGCAGAGTTAATCTCTGCCTTGTTAAATTTTGGGATTAACACTTAACTGATGTGTCTGCATATTACATAAATCTATTATTGTTTACTTTGGTCAGAAGTGAAATGCATCACACAACATTACCCTGGTGGCAAAATTGATCCCAACATTGTTTGCTTACCATATTCCTTTTCATTCACTTCGGAAATGGGTTCAGATATTACGCTGCAGAATGAAATTGCGCTTGCTGCAGAAGGGTTACGAGAATGGCCCATGTGCGATACCTTTCTGGTGTGCTTCAAGGCCTCCTCAGCTTGCTCTTGTTCCAAAGCTGTCACCATATCACGGTACGCCTTACGGGCCTCCTCAGTTAATGCCACCAGCTTATTAAACAAGCTCTAAACATGGAAATTAGACAACTAGTTATTTGAAGTTACATTATCAAAGAGAAGCCTTCACATACTGCAGTAAGCCAGGGTGATGAAGGGAAAATCATGAAGGACAGAGTTCACTCATGATACTTTGACAGCTAGTAATCCTACCTTCCTATAACATGTAAAGCTAATTTCCCCCTGGTTTGTTAAGGAAAAGAGGGTGGTTGGAGTTTAGTTAGGAAGTTATAGAACATAGGGTCAGGGTGGCTGAACATGCATGTAAGATATCCCATAGTCAAATAAAGGGCCAGATGGGGAAGAGTGAGGGCTTTGGAGATGTGGTGGGTTTCAGGGCTAGAGAAAGTTACAGAGATAGGCAGAGCAAAGACATGAAGGGAATATTAAATTAGAGGCGTTGGGAAGACCAAGAGTCAATGTGGTGATGGTGAGCTTGGTGTGGGATAGGATACAGAGTTATGGATAAGGTGAAATTTAGATAGCATGAAGGATGGAAGGTTGGCTGGGAGAACACTTGAACAGTTGAATCCAGGACGTGACAAAGGCTGGGCAAGAGTTTCAGAAAAACATGGGGCTGACGCAGGAGTGGAGATGGTTAGTGTTACGATAACAGCTTTGGTCTTTCCAAAACAGCAGGAAATTGTGGCTCATCCAAAACTTTTCTGGTCAAGCGCCCCACAGCACAGAGATAGGAAATTATGGCAACTTGGGTTGTTGTGGGTGAGAATTTCTGCAGTTCATAACAGTAACAGAAGATTAGCTATTTTTCAATGCTCCAACATTAAGAACAAAGGTTAAAATACCCTGCAAATTATTGGTCCATCAGTTTAAAGTAACA
The DNA here is from genome assembly GCF_017639515.1 of Carcharodon carcharias. NCBI lineage: Eukaryota > Metazoa > Chordata > Chondrichthyes > Lamniformes > Lamnidae > Carcharodon > Carcharodon carcharias. Next base: position 41,741,399 of record NC_054492.1, read on the forward strand.
CTATGAAAAACATCAGTATATTTAAAATAATATTTAAAGCTTATTAGAATTAAAAAGCCATTCTAAGCCAATAGAGATTTTTGTTAAATTTTGTAAAAATTCAAACAAATGTGAATTATTTGGAAGATTTAAAGGATTTTGTTGGTTGAGAGTAATAAGAAAGGTGTGAAGAAAAAAATAATAAAATATCCAAAAATATACCTCAAGTTCTTGAGACAAAGGAAGTAATAAGCCAAACAACAAATTGGCCAAATAGTAGGAAACAAGTATAGCAATAAATCTTAGGAGCTCAAATTGGACAACCGTGACCAGTGGAATATGTTAGCTGTCAGTTCTATGATCTTTGCTGTTCACAATGATTTATATGCCATATTCCTCTCCATGGATCACTACCTTGACGTGGTAGAGGCTTATGCGTTCCGACAATCCCTTGAGCGATGCCATCGGGGGCTCCTTGCTCCTGGTAGGGCTATCCATAGCAGTGAGGTTGGGGAGAAGGTGTCAGAGAAAACATGGTCCAAAAGGTCCTTACAGGCAGAGCAGGTGAAAGAAGTGCGTGTATCACTGACTGCAAAGGCAGAAGATGGCTGAAGCAGCAAGGTGATCCTGGTAATCGTGCTTTGACACGTCACCAAAATCTAATCACCAGCCTGCCAAGATCGTGTGGACAATGACGGTGCCCCAAAGTCCTCATGTTAAACAAAGGGTCTAATTGCCAAGTCCTGTGGTGTACCAGACCATTGGGTTTGAACATCATTGACACCAGTGCCAGTTTGTCGAAAACGATGCTGAAATATGTCACCTCCTAAAACAAGGATGAGCAGCCTTCATTGCCTGGCAGAACAACCTAAGATCACAACTCAAGGAGGCAGCTTTTGGCAATTCCAGAAGATAAAGCACATGAGATATGAAGAGAAAACCTGAGAAATCCAGCAACATGCTGACCATCATGACAGGCAAAGCCTTTTTGAATCAAGGTTAAATTGACTAAATTCCCTTTTGTTCATAGCGTGGTATTTCTCTTCTTAAGGATGACAATGTCATCTGCCACCACTGGAAAGAACATTTTCAACAACTCCTTCATTGGGAATCCACAGGGGCAGGTGAAACTCTCCAGGCTATTCCCCAGTACCCTGAGGTGGAATCCATGGGTTAACCACCAACAACGGGAGAACTGCAACAAGCAATCAAATGGATGAAAAGCAACAAAGCCTCCAGCCTCGATGGTATTCAGCTGAGATCTTCAAACTGGTAGACACTTACTCACATTAAGACTTCATGCACTCATCCTCCGGATTTGGGAGGTAAAAGAACTTGCCCCCCACACCCAGATTTCAGGAATGCAACAATTATAAACATCTTCAAGAAAGGAGATAGATCATTCTGTGGTAAATATCAAGCTAGTTCCCTCTTGTCTACAGAGGGAAAAGTTTTGCAGTCTTCTGAATCACCTACTTCCTGTGGCTGAAGAAATCCTCTCAGAGACAGAGTGTGGTTTTAGACCTTCCAGAGGAACTCCCAGTATGACTTCTGTTGCCAGACAAATCCAAGAAAAATGTCAAGAACACCACCAGGAACTCATCATGACCTAAGTAAATAGTGAGATTCTGTGGATTGTCCTTCAAAGGTTTGGGTGTCCAAGAAACTTCATCACAATTCTGCAATCACTTGACATCATGATGACATGATTGCAATTGTCTTGGGTGGGGGATCCAAAACAAACACCTTCAAAAGCTGCACTGGAATAAAGCAAGATTGTGCGACAGCCCCCAAACTATTTTCAAACTGCCTGACAGTGACTCTTTACCTCAAAAGATCAACTGCCCTCTGGTGTAAGTATTAAATACCATTTAGATAGAAAGCTCTGCACTCCGGATCTCACTACCTCACAGGACATTCTCCTTATGTGCCCAAAGATCTGCAAGTCGCGCATTGGCCTGTTCAGTCAAATGAAGGCCTATGGCAGAAACTCATGACCCTGAGTAGACTTATTCCTGTATCAAAGGACAGTTGATGACGGTATGCTATATTGTTAACTCTTCCAGCACTGTCAATGAAAATTTGTTCCTGTAGCACTTCAGGACTGCAAATAAGTTATATTTTCAGGCTTCTAAAGGATACCCTGAAAGAGATGTCAAAGTTTAAATCGACAACTCCAATAACATAGGCAGATCAAATTTGAATATTAAGTCTCCTGACTATGAAATCAGCCTCTAAAACTGGCTTTTGAAAAAAAAAGTGCTTAATTTGGCTAAGTTGACATTGCGGGAAGAGTTTTAGTGTGCACAAAAAAATTCAAGAAATCGATCTGTTAGTATTTTAATTAAAACTTTGAACTAAATCCCAACCCCACAATCACATTAGCAATTCAATTTTGGTCAAATACAGTGGAATTCAGTCTTAATGCTTAGTGCTCATTAGGCAATACAGATCAAATCTTACTTGCTAAAATCTTTTCACCTTTTGTGGTGCGTTCTCCCCCCATTTGCAAAGAATGATCCATTGCCCTTTGGGTTCAAGGACCAGATCAATAAGAACATAACAAATAGGAACAGGAGTAGACCAAGTGATAAAAAAATGACCTAATTTGAAGTTTTAACAAGCAAGAAGAATTTTGCAGCTAGTTGAATACAAATTCAGTTGAGGATGAAAAATGCAATAACTTGTGGGAATGCCAATTATAATTGCATTCACTCATCTTGCAATTTGTGTGGAGTCAGTTTATTTCTAACCAAACTATGCACAGTATTCCCTCCTGATATAAAATGCCTCGCACAACTCGTTCTAAGCTTCACTAACAAGTAAAGAATTAGATTTCGAGGGCACTGAAATAATATCAAAAACTCGATAATCCCACAGTCCATACTGTTCAAACTGATATTTTAAAAAAAATTAAACCTTCAATAACTGACTGACCAATCCAAACCCTGACGTGATGGTTAAGAGACAGATGTTAATTACAGACTTGCTGGACACAGTACGATACTTTGGGCATGAATACTTCAAAAAATTTTTAAATTCATGGTTAATGTGGTTGTCTTGTATTTAGTTTTTGCAGCATTCCACAGTGGTTTTTCAGTAAATAAGATGTGTTTCCTTTGATCAAACAATTAGCAAGTGTGCTGCTACATGGATCCGTGTGTAGCAATCGACAGGATGCAACTAACAAGCAAAGGGCTGACTAAGTCAATCATTAGAACTGAATTCCACTGTATAGCTTTTTTGCTAACCTTAAAATGGAAGTTGCATAGCTGAAAATCCAAAAACGTACCTCAGCACCACTGTAGTTGAAGATTCCCACAACACTTACAGGGACAAGTTTATTCACACAACGACCAAGAGCTTTACGTCCAAGAGCAAAAACAAAAGGAATTTCTTGCTCTCGAGCCATGGCAATCACATTGTACAAAGCTTCATCTAGTCCGCCTGAGGGAAGAGCAAAATAAGGATGAATAAGGCAAAGTATCATTTCAGCATTGCAAGCCTACAATACCTTAATAAAACACTACCTACTGTACCTTTTGACTGAATTTTCTCACAGTTCGGAGAGATGATCACACATTTAATCTTTCTTAATCTCATATGCTTGGTCACTTCACGCAGACCCATGACAAGCCTTCTCTTCATTTTGGCTTTGATTGGATCTTTCTGGTAAATTCGCTCTTGAAAGCGAACAAGCTCTTGCAACAACAGTGTCACACATTCATCAATATCTTTACTAAGCACTTGGTTACAGTATCTGGAAAAAGAAAAGATTAAAATGAGAACAAAATTATTTCCAAACAGGGTTTAAGAGTTAGCAACTGTAGTGCTGATAAAACTGCATTGAAAGAAGCCGTAATACTGTTCCAACAACTTATAATAGTTAATTTGGCAACGCTAAAGTTAATGAGCTATTTCAATTTGTAGAGCATTCACAAACAACTGGACATTTAGAAATCTGTATCAGCACACATGCTTTGGAACTGATTGTCAATTTAATTGTGTTTGCAAAGTCTGCTGATGCTTTCATAGCCATTAACTATACATGCTCGTCAATATAAAATGACTAAGCAAACAACTGTTTCTTGATGAAAAAAAAAGTTACAAAAATCTTTATTCTATCCTACTATGCTGGTCTTTTATTTGAAAGATTTCCATGGCAAGTAAAATGCTCCATCATCTAATCATTCCCATTAAGTAAACATCGCACAAACTATTTGGAAAAGAAGCTGCCCCAGTCCAAACATTCTCAAGTTATCTTTTCCATTAACCAAATGCTCATTAACAAAACAAGGCTGAACATTAATTGGCAGTTGGTAGCCAAATGTCATAGCTTATCAAAAAGTACAATGTCTGAAGCTTTTTGGATACCTGAATGAGCAGGCAGCTAATGGTTTTACTGTCAATTCCATACTCCCAAATAAAAAGCATGGCTCTATATACATGTACTTGTACATGTACGTGTGGAGCTCTGTCCAGTCTGGGAATGCTATTGAGCTTTCAAAAATCAGCTCCTTCCTATGTTAGAAGTTTAAAAGTGATTGATTTGGAAATTTAAAAATTTGGCAGCATGTTATTTTAAGTTATACCGCAACTTAAAGTGCAAAGCTAGATTTCGCTTCATAGTTATCTCACAATCAATGCTAAACTGAGTATTTCCAAAAAATTGGGAGCATTATCTCATACTTCACATCTGTAGGATGCAAATGATTGCACCACACCAATGTCAAGTGTGTAGTATAAATAGGGTATAAGTACTTGCAGCACTATAAAGTAAAATAAGTCTGTTTGTGACATAGCGGTTTTATATTTTTCCCCAATAAATTAAGCCTCCAAAGATTCAAGTGCTACCTTCTGCTAAAGTACCATCAAGTAGTAAAGGCTCTACAATTGTTATTTTTGTCCTAATAACATTTTAAAATTCTGCAGCCTTCACATAAATATTTACCATTCAATATTAGCGCTTCTTGCACAAGTTTCTTCCTTCAGTGAGATATATGAATAACTGTCTTCAATAACAATGCCCATTTTGTGATGGAACCCGTTGCTTGATGAAAAATCATTTTGGTATGATTACCACCTACTTTGAGCTTACTTCCCTCTTTATTCAAAACTTTACATTCATTTGTACATTAGTGTGCAATGGATCAAAAATATGCCATTACAAGTACATTCCTTCTCAAAAATGGTGGCAAGTTGGCAAAAAAATGGATAAACAAAATGCTTTAAATCAACATTTTTTCTTTGCCTCCTCTAATGTGGAGTCAGGAAAATAAAACCAATACTCGTCATTCATTCAAAAATATAGCAAAAGGCTCTTTACTCAGCCCTCACTTCACAATTACTTTCAGCAGCAGTAGCTTTAGTTAAACCGCAACTTTAGTTTTTAAACAAAAGGCAGTTCAGCTACAGAACTTACTTCTGTAAGTACACTCAAACAACTTAGTATTCAAATTTTGCATTTCATCAATATATAACATTTATAGAAAGCCATCCTTTGCAGTTGTTAAATTACCCTGTATACAATCATACAGAAGCTACGCATTCAAGACGCCTGGGGAGGGGTTCTCTCAAAATTCTTTAACCTACTGCTTAAATATAGAACAATTCAGTTCCACATATAGCAATAACTTGCTAGTACAATACTTAGGAGTTCAAAATAATGCACCAATATTATTTCCATAAATGTTGCGACTGTAGCACTTTAAAACCTCTTTCCCATGGCCAATTTGATCAGCTAATTTGTACTGAAAATATAGGAGTTTAATGCCAATCTTCACCTTATATTTATTTCATTATCTTCAAACAATTACATTTTAGAGCTTTAAATAAAAGAACAGTTCTCAGTCGGATAATATGCTACTGAATTGTTCCGTGATCCTTCAATATTAAAACAAACAGGCATTCTAGAAACAGGTATTTTGTATAGAATTCAGCCCACTTTACACAGTATTACAAATTACGAACAATTCTCAGTCCAGTACTTCTATTCATAATGAGATAGAATGGGAAGCCATTTACACTGATGGATTAAGATGGCTGGTTCTAATGCAAAAGACAACTGGAAAACATCAGCAATACAGATATTTAGGATTGCAAGGCAATTCTATAGAACAAGCTAACAAGTTTAGCTAAATGCTGAGATATTAAGTCTCAACTTCAAAATATGTAAACTGACAATAAAAGACACTTTATGAAACTGAAAGAATCAAAGTAGCAAAGATTTTCAATAAAACTTTGTAATTCCAAATAAAGATTTTTACTTTCTTCTCTTTACAAAAAAAAGTTGTCACGGAAATTTGACTAAGAGATAGCCTTTTATAAATTTTCTTAAAAAGCTTACTCTCTAAAGCGCCTGCTATGAATCTTGGTGATTGTTGAAGAAGCCATTGGACTGCCAACTCCTGAGCTGACTGGAGACCCTTGTGAAACTGGCGTCATACTATATGGAGAATTCTGGCTTGCAGGAGACAGAGATGTATCACTGGGAACACTCAATCCAATGTCTGAAAATAAAAATAATTAACTTAATTAATTTGCTCCATGTTTCCTTTATTGCAGCTGCTTCATTCATCGTTAACGTCTGCTGTAATGTTAAAATTATCTACTGAATGCATGATCTTCAATCTATGAAGATATTCAACTTGCATACACAGCCCACCTCAGGGTAGGATGATGGAAGGTGCAAGGTGATGGTACAAAATAATGTTCCCCTGAAAGCAGTTGCACAGCTACTTTGGTGGTTATCTTCCCCACTTCATTATATTCTGTCTCATTCTGTATTATACCACCAGTTAGTTGGCCACAGAAGTCAGCAGGTGTCTCAAATGATAAAATAAGCGATATCTTCAATGTAGTAGCTCAAGTCAAGCAGCAGAAAGTCAAACGGGGGATTGAAGGACGAGTTAGGCTAAAGCTCAATGTGTAAACTTTTTGTCAAAGAATGAGGGGCACCATTTCGACAGCAAAAAAAAAAGAGTATACTTTCTTTCTGGTTTAATCTCTAAACACAATATCAAAGCAGTTCAGAAACTGGCAAGGGAACTCTGACTACTTAAACATTCAGACTTAATTTACAGCAGTGCATTTCTTAATCAACTATCTTCCTCAGATGCCCAGATTAAGATACCATGCTTGATGGAAACATGCCTTAAATACTGACTGGCCATGAAGTAACTGCAAGTCAAAAAGCTATAATCTTTTCAAACTGTTATTGCCAGGCAGGATAGAATTTATTACTCTAGATTTAATGAGAGATTTGTCAGAGGTTCATCAGATTTGCTTAGGTGTTGAGATATAAACAAGGATGAACTTTAGATCCCTCAAGCATCATGAAGTCTATCCAGACTTTACTAATTTCTTGCAGATTTACTTTTTGGAAAACAGAACTAAAAAAAATAAAGCTACTTACAGTCTAAGCTTATTCATGTGTAGTTGTTATGCCCTCACTCTATAAATAAAAGCATTGACTATTAAGGGACAACTGATACTGCAACCACAATCTGGATAGTACATTTGCTTTTTCAGATTTACCATCCCAAAGCCAGCTGACCATCACTTCGATAGCAGAAAGCAGGTGTTTTTTTTTCTTTCAATTTTTTCTACTCCATTCCCTACTCAATTTATTGCTAAGGTATTTTGGGCACCCTCTTATCTTGTCCAACCCTAGTGGTCATTCAACAAATGTAAGCATCAACAGTACTTCTCAAAACTTTAGAAAAAGTACAATTTAAATAATGCGGTAGCAGCTAGAACAAAAAAAATGCTTGCCGCATACCCAGGTCTAGTTAGAGGTATTTGTCGATATGCAGCATTTAGCCAAGTCCAGCATCAATTCTAAAAGTTTCCCAGTTGTCAGCTGGGCTGCTGGACAGAACCCCTTACAATGCGAGGTGTTTATTTCGAGGGCTTTTGCAAAAGAAAAGTAACAATATTTAACCTAATTTCTTACTGGTTAGTTATGGAGCCTGTTTGATAGTTGACATTAAGCAGCTCAAAGTCCAGTTTTATATTTTTAAAACTAGTCAGTCACCAGAACACAAAAATTTTGGAGGACATTAAAATAGCAGGCAAAATGTCATTACACAGAAACATGCTAGTCACATGCCAATAAGCTAAAGCTATAAAAAATGTAAAGAGCGTCCAAATGCTAGTGTAAAGAAAATAATTCCACCCTCCAGAGGACTTGCCTTCCTGAGAAACCACTTCTTGAGTTATAGTCTGCTCCTCTGGAAAACTCAGCTGTACATCACCTTGTTCCTCTGATCCTACAACTGTTGGTTCTATTGAAAATCTATTTTTCTTTTCTTCTCTTTCCTTCAGAATAATCTGTATGCAAAAGGGGAAAAAGCTTTAGTGTACCGATTGGAACAGTAACTGGGATACAATATCATAATTACCCCAATCCCAGAACATCAATTCACAGCATTATACAGGGCAGCCTAAAAAAAATTTACATCTCATGTACAACAATCTTAATGCTTATTCATCTTTCAAATCCCTCCAGTAATATTGTCATCTTCTCTACCTTTCCATTTAGTTGGATAAAGGGTGGCCAATGCTTTGCTGGAAGCTATAGCTCACAGCTGAAGAATGGAGCCCTTGTGTAATATGCTTTCCTTGACACCATCTCTCCACGAAGATGGGTCACTTAGTTACTACAAGCCTTCCCAAAAAAATTCACTAAGAATAAATATTCATGTTCCAATATCACTCGGGTATACTGCTGGTCAGTATGCATTTGATTCAACTAATTTTCACTTCAATAGAACCATTCTTTGTCAACAAAAATAATTTTTATTATAACTAAATTTCATTAAAGCAAACATTTTTAGGTAGGATTGAAGCTGTTCGCAGAAGTTTATAAACCAAATTTTCATCAAGCTCATGGTATAACATGAGAGCTGAAAATCTGTTTTAGATTACCGTTACCTTTTATTCAACTAACCATACTAGATATTTATTTTCTTAATGCACAATGACTACTCAACCAAGGTTTTACCTTTTTAAGTGCAGTTGGACGTTTTGCTTTTGGAATTTCCCTTTCCTTTCCTCTCTTCATCCTTGGGGCACCAGAGTCCAATGGATTATGAAATCCAATAAACTGCTGATTTTTATGTAAAGTTTTCATGCTCCCACAGTCTTTGACAGAAAAAAGAGTAGTTGTACCAACTGAGAAAAGAGCAAGAAAATCTTGATTAGTGAAATATTTAAACCACAAAGGGCAGCCTATCAAAGATCAATTTCTGTAAAAAAAAATGATATGGCATACAGAAAATATATGAGTTTAAATTGTGAAACTTGGGATATTTGATGAGATCAATTAGTGTGTGAGCATTTTTGTCTCCGAGGCCTGGGCTTAAATCCAGTCCTGTGGTTTATCACTCTGGCAGCTGCGATGGCCCTACATAAAATCATTTGAGGATCCCTCAGCTCAGTTCTATTGCACAAAGAAAGCACACAATAGATATTAGAAGGGATTGACACTGGTTCAATACAGGCGCTTTGCTATGGCAAGGGTTTACTCTGTAGACCCGACCTAGATGTGCGCAACATATTAACAATGTCTGCTGAAACTGGCGACTATGTTCCATTCCCTAAATGGAATCACACATTGATTGGTACAAAAATTAAAAACGACAAGAAAAGAAAGTGTGCTCAAGTTATCTTGCAAAACAAATAAAATATCACATCATAGAATTTAAAATGTGTTTTGCTTTTCTATACAACTTTTCAAAATAACCACTGCACTGCTCAAATGTGTGTGCGCCAATGGTACAGCAACATGTAATTAAAAAAATATACATAGTGATTCAGATTAGTACAGAATAAGGAAACTGCATACCAGCTAGTTCAGTATTACAGGTACAGGTACACTGTTCAGGCAATTAACAGAAAACAATTTATGTACAAGTGACAGAATAGGAAAATCTGGACTGTAAAGCAACCACACGAGGCAGTGTTCTCTTTACAGGAAAGGATGGATACATTGTACATCTCATCTTATTCTCCAACACTTCAGAATGGGCATCATTGAGAACTACAAAAGCATGTGAAGAAAAGTGCCTGGTAATTTTTTGTACAGCGGGTGAAGGTAGAGGGTGGGAGGGTGAGGAGGAAGGGACCAAACTGAAGAATGAAGTGTGGCACAGAGACCACACAAAAATAAAAATCCACCAAGTATAATTTTAAAACAAAAAAAAACAGCCCAGTGTTTTCTGCTCTTCAATCACTAGTGAATCCATAAGCATTGTTTGTAAGTGCTTTCCCACTTTAAATTACAGAAACATTACAGCGATGGAATTGCCTGAGAAAAAATTAAACAAGCACAGCAGCAGAATTTACCATACCAGAGTATGATAGAGGTTTTGTGTTAGTCAGTTGCTTTGCTTTCATGGCTTGTTGTTGTTTCTCTAGTGCAGCTAACATATCACCAAGGTCCAGTTGTACAGGGGCTTTGCTCTTCCTCCCTGCTGCCTTATTCAGAGCCTCCTTGGAAAAATACAAAACATAACGAGACCAGGCACAAAGAGCCAGAACCGTTGTACAATACTCACTGTAAACAACTGTTGCCCAACAGATTTATGTTCATTTTACAGTAGATAAATAAGGTAGCCTTTCATCTTAATGCACAACATTTTATACAACCTGAATTTAGACATAACTGCAAACTATTACATAGAGCAGCAAGTTATTTGGGGCCAGAGTTTTTTGCTTTTTGTAGTAGAAAGCAGAGTTATAGACAGGAACTGGAGCACTAACACAGAAAGTGAAAGCCATGAAATTCTTAACAAAATTTAAGTATGTAACTGTGAATCAAGCTTGCCTGATCTGCCCTTGCTTCTACTAAATAACAAATCAAACATTAAATTACTTAAGAAGCTTGCAGATATCAAAATTCACCCAAACTAAGCAAAACAAACTACATACTCATGCTAATAACTAATTCAGCAAATACTTTGCCTCTTACATTACTTATAACAATATCCACAACAGGGAGAGAAGAAGTTTAGAAATTCCTTTCAAAATTAAAAAAAGAAACTGACCTGGAGTTTTTTCTGCTCCATGCTAATCTCTGAGTATTCCTGAGCAGTAGCCAGAGCTGCAGCCAATGCTTTTTTCCTTTGACTTTTAGCACGTTTTGGAATAGCTGTAGTTATTGGAATAGGTGTCTGCACTATATTTATTGGAGAAGTTTCTGGCAGATCACCCAGCTAAAACAAGACATTAAAAAATTACTGGTGAAAATACTTAACATTTCAAATTCCTTATTCATCTCTTATAAAGAGCAATTTATTCCATTACCAAACAAAATGTTTACCTTCAATGGTAAATTCAGGCAATAGTTCCAGTTTATTTTCCAAAATGATACACATTACTATTTTAGTGAAAACATACAAATATTCAACATTTTGCTAAATGCATACGTATAAATGTGGTTGAACACAACACTCACCCCCAGTTGTTTTTTAGTAAGTTGACAAATGGAAGGATTTTTATTCTGTGCATTATCATGGGCTTTGCTCTTAGAAACCCCAACTCCAATAATTAATTCTGGAAACTCACTGTCATCCTGTATATAACAGAGATTTACACACTGCTGAAATGCAAGAATTTTTTATACACCTATTTGCAGGTTACTGGTGACTGTCAATGACCAACAACAGTGATCAGCTGTTAATACAAAGGTTAATAGCCTGGACATCATTATTAGATAAACGTACCATTGTCATATTGCAATGTATAATATAAAACAGAGGTGGGGAACATTTTTCTTATCAAGGGCCACTCACACAGACAAAATCAGTCATGAGCCACACAAAAAAAAAATTAAGTTGGTTTTTAAGAGAATACAGAAAAGTTCAACTCACCCACTGCTTTAATGTGATGGCTGAGCTTGCTTTTCCTTAATGAGTAGCACAGTTGTGTCTCAATCATAGCACTGCTGAAATTGAGCTCAACTTTTTGCTTGCTTTCCTTTCCCCATTTCCAATGTCTCTCTTTTCCCAATTTGTCTGTCTCTCTCTGTTCCTCTCCTTTCCCACTTTGTCTCACGCCCAAACCAGACCAAGGCAGTGACTCAACAACCCAAGGCTCTGGCCAACTCCCAGTCCGAGGTTAAATGTGGGCTTGGAACCTGGGCCTCCTACTCAGTCTGCAGGAGCCTAGCCCATCCTGGGGCACCAATGGAGCCAGGTGTCCTGTTCCTTTTCTCCACATCCCGGATTACTCACTTCGCTTCATCTGATCAGCAGTTGGCAGCTTCCTGTCCCTGCCCTGCATGCCTGCTCCTGAATCTTGGGCCATAATCTCTCCCCGCCCACAGCCTAGGCCACTGGTGACTGTCGTCAACGCTCAGGCATCTGAACATGGCAGCGGTTGGCCCACAGTACAGTACGTGGTGGTGGGCGCATTTTGAAGCCTCCTTGCTGGCCAGATGAAAAAGTGCAATGGGCCAAATCCAGCCCCTGGGCCAGGGGTTCCCCACCCTCATCATAAAACCTTCAGAGCAAATCAAATGATATCATATCATTTGTGCAAAACAGAACTGGCACAAGGTTTTGAAGATAGGAATTTAATTTGATCATGTCATAACATTCCATTGGTTTCAACTTGCATGAAAATAGGCCGTATCGAAGGTAATAGGAAGCAGAAGTTAATCCATTTCTTTACACCAATTTAAAAGCATTGATGCTCTCTGCATTCAACATCTCCTTGGTTTATAATCAGCCAACTTGGCATGAGTTAGAGATTAAACTCAAGGCCTTTCTGATTTGCATGACACAGAGCCACATAACATGCTGCATCTCACTCAACTGAGGCATCAGAGAAACAGCTAAGATGAGATGCAATTGACATGATCATTAAACATTTTGTTTTAGGTGTGGCTATATGAAACCTTCAATACCTCAAAACATAAAGAATCAGACTTTTGATCATCTCCAGTCATCCGCCCATTGACAAATTGTTGCGTTTCAGGCGACTGTCCGGCAGTCCAATCACGACTCTTTTGCTGGCTTGGCATTCTCGGTGAAGACAAACTCTGCACCTTCCCTCTGGAATTATCCTGCACATCAAGAATGTCGTAAAATAAAAACTAATCACTCTGTAAAAGCCCAGATTTTCATGGAAACCTACACCATAATAATGTTGCATTTATAGCTTGTGCCAATATCCAAGTGCAAACTTTTCAGGAAGGCGTAATTTGTACCATTACCTGCAAATTTCCCAGGAAACTGGCGTTAAATGTACTATTACTTGTGCCACAACAAAATTTCCAGGGCCAATTGCATACCTCTGCGGTTACCATCACCAAAAATGAATTTAAGTTAATTTTCACAGCTCCAGCCCCCATGAAAATTCTATGATGACATTGACTTTCTTTAATGGACGCCTGCTTTCAAACTAAGTGGCAGCAGCAGGGAAGAATTGACCCTGGTGACATGGCAGTGATCTGCTTTCTCAAAGATAGGAAAGAAAAAGGAGAGCTACTCATTTAAACTCTTGAGATATATTTGTGTAACTATGTCTAGCTCTTCTGAAAGGTTAGAATGATAGTAATCATGCAGTCAACCAAATTATTTACTATACATAAAATCCATGAAGATGTTCCTGTATTTAATCTCATAATAAATTAAAACTAAAACTCATCAAAGCTCCCAGAAATAGTCAAATTGTGATTGAAATAATCATCACAATCCTGCACCTGCAAGGAAACACAGGCAAAAGGAGCATTATTTCAATACTTTATTTAAAGAAAATAGCCAGTGCATTGTTTTGAGATGTCAATGAATTACTGTACATAAAGCTGCAGAAACATTACTCACGTTAGCCTAAATAAATAGACATGATCATAATTTGTTTAGTTAATGGCCTTTAATCAGCGTCCAAAAAGTGTTCATTGGATAGTTAACTCTACGTTAGAATTTATGAACACAACCATGCAGCATAATGTAATTGACAACTATTTCTGCTAGCTTCATCTTTCATTTTCTCCAGTTTATTGCTTCAAATTTCTATGTGGTGATTTAAAATTCTTTCACTGACACTGCTCAACATGGAGGTCAAAAGGGAGCAGTGCGGACACCTTGATTTGGTCAGTTTCACGTAAAACTACCATGATTTAGTTTGGTCACTGATTGAGGAGCAGCAGCATTAGTCATCAAAAGGAAAATACTGTGGATGCTTGAAAACTGCAATGAAACAGAAGATGCTGGAAATACTTAGCAGGTCAGGCAGCATCTGTGGAGAGGAACCAAGTTAATGTGTCAGGTCGAAATGATCTTGCATCAGAATTGAAGTTCTCATGAAAGGTCAGCATGAGCATAAATGTTAACTGTATTTCTCTCCACAGATGCTGCTTGACCCGTTTAGTATTTCCAACATTTTGTGCTGTTACATTAGTCATCAGCTGTGCTGCTTCCAATTCACTGTCACACTCACTGCAGTGTATTCCAAATAGAAATTTGGAAAAACATTTGAGGAAATTATCGAAGGTGAGGTCAGCAAACTAGGCGATGATTACAGGGTACGTCACTGACTGTGGTGTTGCTGAAAAAAAAAAAAATGGACCATCAAGGGACACTAAAGCAGTCTGACATAGTAACAGGGCATAGCATACAAGGCGGGGGTTGGAGAGCGTGCGCGAGAGACAGCCAGCCAGAGCCAGACAGAGAGAGAGAGCCAGCCAGAGAGAGAGAGAGAGCCAGCCAGAGCCAGACAGAGAGAGAGAGAGCCAGCCAGAGAGAGAGCCAGACAGAGAGAAAACTCACACAAGCAGGGGATGTCAAAGGAAATTGCACCTAGTCTCTGTATGCTTTAGAAAGCCAAAAACTGAGCAACACTGGCAATGACACATAAGAGCTTTGCACATTTTCTCCCATCCTTCTCAGTCAAACAATAATGTACCTTACAAAGACTAAAGGTGTCACTGGAGAACTTGTATTTTAATATTTATAAAAGGTTGCTTTATAGAAAGTGAAATCAGTCACTGAAGTCATTGTCAAGTAATGCAAAAACTACAGTAAGTTGAAACACAGCATATTATGCAAAGTTTTTAAAGGCCACAGAAAATACTTGAAATAAACTCTCAGCCGATGAGCTGTTGTGTTTGAATGGATCAGTAAGCCTGGGCTAGCAGTTTAGCTGCATATTGCTATTGAACCTGCTGTGTACCTTTTGCAGTTTCTGTTTATATAGTTCAGATTTTGAACATTGGCATTTATTTCTGTTTAAAAACCCTCAGTCACAGAGTTTTACAGCATGGAAAATGGCCCTTCAGCCCATCGTGTCCGTACCAGTCATCAAACCCCTATCTACTCTAATCCCAATTTCTAGCACTTGACCCGTAGCCTTGTACGCTATGGCGTTTCAAGTGCTCATCTAATTACTTTTTAAATGTTGAGGGTTCCTGACTCTACCACCCTTTCAGGCAGTGAGTTCCAGATATCCCCCATCCTCTGGGTGAAAAAAAAATCCTCCTGCCCCTTATCTTAAATATATGCCCCTTGGTTATTGACCCCTCCACTAAGCGGAAACATTTCTTCCTATCTATGCCCATCATAATTTCATACATATCAATAGGTATCCCCCTCAGCCTTCTTTACTCTAAAGAAAACAATCCCAGCCTATCTAGTCTCTCTTCATATCTGAAACACTCCAGCCCGGGCAACATCCTACTGAATCTCCTCTGCACCTTCTCTAGTGCAATCACATCCTTCCAATAGTGTGGCAACCAGAACTGCACACGGTACTCCAGATGTGGCCTAACTAGCATTTTATACAGCTCCATCATAACCTGTGGCTCTTGTATTCAATGCCTCAACTAATAAAGGCAAGTATCCAAATGCCTTCTTAACACCTTATCTACCTGTCCTACTTCCTCTCTGGTCTTTACCCATAATTTGGACCTAGACAACAGCATCAACCTCATGAGTCTGTTCTGCTTCCAGAGCTTAAATGTCTCCAGTTTTTCAGCCACCAGAAATGGGCAGAGTACCAGGTGTTCCAAACAATGAGATCAGAACTTCCTCAGATTTGTTTTCTCTACAAATCTATTGTGAGAGAATTCCATCTAACTTCCCTTCTAATTCCACTTTATTCTTTTTGAAACTGGCTGATTTCAACTGCTCATTGCAATGAACAAAGTGCGCAATCATTTTCACAATGTTAATAACTTCCACTGACTCATATTTCCTGGTCCAGACTATATGGTTTGTCTCTCACCCCTTAATCAGAAAAATGTTGAAAGTTAAATGAATGCAAATTTGAATTTACATTAATAGCAAAAATTCTTGCTTCGAGTCACTTGAAACAATTTCCTTGTAATGTAGTGCTAGAGATCTTGGGTTGTTTGCAACAGCACCAATTAGTACAAAGTGGATTTAGCATACCAACTGGAAGGCAAACAATTTTCTAGATGTTAAAACATTTTAACCTTGGATAGTCCAAATTCTTTAACTATTGTAGCAGGTTTACACAAACATACCTGCGAGTTTCGTAGATTTGCTGGTCTGCCACTTCGACCACAAGAAAATGTCTGGATCCTGTCCATCCCAAATCTCTGTGGTACTTGGGAAGCTACATTTGCCCAGCTGGGGCCTCCTGGCAAGAAGACCATTCAACCACATTAATAACTATAACTGAACACTTCACTTAAAGGATGAATTAATAAAATGTGTATATTAAAACATACTAAATGTGTAGAATCACATGATGCAAACTTTCATAAATATCAGCAGTTAGGTCATCTCCTGCATGATTGTGATTAAATGAATTATTAATTTACACTTGGATATATGCAATCACAAAATAAAAACCATTTTAGGGTTATAAAATTTAAATATTGCAACTTAATTTTACATTAAAAAATAAAATGCAAATAAATTCTAGGACAATGATAGATGCAATTGCCATAAATCAAAAAAACTAAATCTAATCAGACTATATTGCAACATCTCTCCAAACACTTTTTTCTTTACAAATATAATTTAATACAAATAAATGTAAGAAGTATTAAGCATAGGAAGGGAAAGAAAATTTCAAATGTTGTGTCTACTTCATGAATGAAGCACAAAGTTCAACATTCAATAAGTGTGACCAAAGCAGTACTATAATCAATAAAGCAAAGAGCCATTCAAGTATAAAATCAACTAATTCAAGGTGGCGAACCACGACTAACTTCTCAGGGCAGCTAGGGGTGAGCAATTAATGAGGCCGTGCCATGATGCTTTAAAAATCACAGGAAATCATGCTCTGTTCAGACCACACCTTTCGTAATTTTCCCAGTCCCAGTCATGCAGATAAGGGAGACAATGTGGTTTAAACAGTCAGCACTAATCCTTAACATCAGAAAACTAAGAAATGCTAGCCATAGCTCAACTGTAGCATTCTGGCTTCGGGGTCAGAAAGTTGCAGGTATAAATCCTAGTCCAGAGGAGGGCACAATCTAGGCCATACATTGCCATACTCCAAGTATTGTACTGGAGGGGTTGTCGATCTGCCTAAACATTAAACTGAGGACTGCCTAAACCCTCAGGTGGATTATACCATTAGTAGGCATGTTCTCCTGGCATCCTAGCAAACATTTATCTTTTAACCAAAACCACCAAAATATTCTGTTTAGTGATTTTATTGACGTTTGAGAGACCTTCAAAAAAATACCTCATTGGCTGTAAAAAGCCTTGGAATGTACTTAGGTCATGAAACATGCTTACAAATGCAAATTCTTCCTTTTCTTCTCAAATATGGGCTTTTCAGCTTCAAAGGAGAGGTGAAAGATAATCTTATAAAGAGACGTGGAAGATAGCAAATAATGTTGATATGGTGAATTGGAAAATAAAATTGCAGGAATACGATAAGAGACACAAGATTCGAACGAAATAAAGTCTGATTTAGGACTGATATCAATAAGATCTTTTTACTGATGGTAATCAACTATGGAATGGAGTTCGAGGTACATGAGTGAAGGTTAAAAACTCTAGGAATCAACAGCAGCCCATATTCATTAAAAAGGGTCTTTGCTGAAAGCTGGATAGCACCTTTGCAATAATTTATTTACAGAGTGCTTATTTTCACCTCTAACATTGCCCGACTTCACCCATCTCAGCTCATCTGCTGCTGAAACCCTTATGTGTTTTTGTTACATCTAGACTTGACTATTTCAATGCGCTCCTGGCTGGCCTCAGATTCTATAATCTGCAAACTTGAGGTCATTAAGAATTCTGCTGCCTGTGTCTTGCATCAAGTCTCATTCATCTATTATCCTCCTGTGCTCACTGATCTACACTGGCTCCTGGTCAAGCAGATTTTAAAATTCTCATCCCTGTTTTCAAATCTCTCTACAGTCTTGTTGCTCCTTATTTGTGTAATTGCCTCCAGTCCCAGAATCTTCTGAGATATCTCTAATTCTACCTCCCTGAGCATCCTGAATTTTAATTGTTCCACCACTGGTGACGCTTTTAGTTGCCTAGAACCTGAGCTTTGGAATACCCTCCATACACCTTTCTGCATTCTACCTTGCTTTCCTCCTTTAAAACATTCTTCAAAACCTACCTATTCGACCAAGCTTTTGGTCATCTGACCCGATATCTCCTTATGTGGTTTGGTGTCATATTTTGTTTCATAATTCTCTTGTGAAGTACCTTGGGACATTTTATGTTAAAGGCACTATAAGTTGTTGCCGTGCAGCTACATTTTCTTCACTTAATTCCCTCCTCAAGAAATGCTTGTGTTTCTAACTAAAAAGCCCTAATAACATGGAATATTGAACAATGTCATCCTTTGTTGCAGGATCATGTTCATCATTCCCACTTTTCCACGAAGCACTCAAATACTTGAACATGGCACCTGTTACAGAAGTTGTGTGATTTGGACCTATCACCAGTACCAGCAGCAGACAATGAACCAGCACAATCAAAGGCAACCAGCATGATTTGGATTGCTGTTGACAGACCTGACTCAGTTGTGTCCCAAACCAAAGAATTGCAATCAGATAAAAAAAACTAAAATATATACTGAAAACAGAGAACAAACACCAAGATATGCAGAACATGTTCAAACAAAAACCTTTGAAGAAAAAAGCTTAAACTTTAAAACATCTTAACTGTGGACAACAAAACAATGCAGAATAGTTTTTTTATAAGTCAAGTAGATTGCTGCCAATGGGAGACAAAGAAATAAAGCAGGAAGTGGAGAATAAGGATATGCATAGCACAAGCAGCATTTGAAGATAAGGTGTCAATCAAGGTTTAAAAAGGGACGGTCCTTTATTTTGAAGAATGACTTGCTTATTTGGGGATTGATAAAATCATTTTCATCTAACAGCAGGAGATAATACATTAAGGCTCAAGAAATCAGTAATTTTATTTATATTAATTTTTTCTCCACCAAGGCTAAGGGGACAGGGTGGACGAGTGGGGCTAGCTAAATTGCTCTTGCAGAGAGCTGGCACAGGTTCAACAGGCCGAATAATCACCTTCTGTGTTGTAACCATTCTACGATTCTATTCTAATCTTCCTTATATTACTTGAATTACTTTGAATATGTAGAACAGAAACAGGACATTTGGTCCAAGAGGTCGATGCCAAAGTTTATACTGCACAAGAGTATACTCCCCTCCAATTACCACTTCCCACCCAGCCCCCTTATACAGTATTCTCTTCTCCTGAATCTATGCATCAAGCCTCCCCCTTTAAATCATCAATGTTTTATACTCCAATCACTCCCATGAGGCAGTGACTTCCATATTCTCACCACTGCTGTGAAAATGTTACTGCACAAATATCTAGTTTAATTTTAATTACCTGTGATCCCCGTTAAATCATCTACCTGAAATGAAACAAACAATAATTTAATCCAACTCTGTATATGAGTATTCACCATATTCCATTAAAACCAAATCCATAATTTCAAAATGAATATGCATTGACAATTACTAGAAAATATTTATTCCAGAACAGAACCCAAACTAGGTTTTACTATCTGGACTTTGTCAGTTCTATTCAAATGTAAGAAATTTCTTCTGAACGCAGTAAAACACAAGTCTAGTTTTGAATGACTGGATGAAAGTGCTGTTTGCACCATTAACTTATTTTACGATCTACTTTTTTTTTTTACAGTTTGAAATGTAAGCTTTGTTAAATGTACCAAATAGTTTTGAGGCGGATTCAGTTTTATGGTTTTTACGACACACGCAATAGTGTGCAACATGAAAACTTTCAAACTAGTTCTTTGAAAACTGATATTTGACTTCATAATACACAATGTATAATGCACAGCTGAAGTCTTCCCCATGATTGGTTCAGATGGAAGTGAGCTCTCTGGTACATCCAACCTTGATCCCAACCTGATCATGTCATCACAGCTATCCAGGCAAGCAAGCAGAACTCAGCTTAATATCATTTGAAGGACTGCATATATAACAATGTGTTTTCTCTTATTTAGTGCAAAGGCACAACCTTTTGACCTAGAGGGTGTGTTAACCAACTCAAACAATTTTAAGCCCGATTACAAAACCAAGAATGAGTTTATTCAATTTTGGCCTGTTTTTTTAAAGAAATTTTTTACAGCTCTTCAGATTAAATTTCAATGGCTATCTATTGGATAAGACAATTCCACTCAAAACTTTTCCCAATAAAACTACCTACTCTTCCTTTTAAATTGAATATTTTATTGTAAATCCAATATGAAATCATTCTGGATTATGATGTTACCAAATAAAGAGCTTCAAGCTACATTATAACAAGGAATAGTTATTTAAATCTCAGATATCTTAAACCATGAACACTATGATTCAATCTGTTATCAGCACTCTTTCTGCTACATTTCAATATCATAGTTTATTTTGATTACATAAACTATGTACATAAACTATGTAGATTTACATACTTTGCATTCTGTACTCCTTGTAGTAGCTGATGTGGTCAGACTGTGACTGTGCTTGGGACTGCAGTAGCCACTATCACTGTCAATGTCAGCTTCACTAGCTCCTTGTTCACTTGAAGATTCAGCAGCAGGGTGAGATGCTCTTCTTCTCCTGACTTTTGATTTCCATAGCAAGGGACTGGCCCTCTCAGAGAGTGATTTATTGGCTACATCCCCAGGAAAGTCTTTCAATGACAAAGACAATCACATTTACAACAAAATATATAGATTACAACAAAGCTTTCAAAAAGCTTCACATCTTATTTTAGTACCATCCATTTCTTCTATACATGTTACGATTTTACATTACCAAAACAAAAACTATACTTTGGGAAAGATTGGTCATAACATGGTATCAACAAACCAGGTCTGCTCAAAAAATTAAAATACTTTTGCTGAGTCTTCCACAATAAAACATCAAAATGCTTCCGCATGTCCATCAGATTTCCATAACTAGAAAGCCGATAATATGTAAAACCGCAAGCAGTACTTTGTTTATTCAATAACTTCTAAAAAAAATCTCATGACTTGATATTGGGGTGACAGGATGACTTTATGGCATTCCATCTGAAAACCAAGGATTTTTCATATATAGTATAATCACCACTATCAGGGTGTGCTTAAAGCAGAAAAAGTGCAGCAGGTTCTGAATTTGGGAATATCAAGTGCAAAAAGCTGGTATTCAAAGTATAACTTAAATTCAAAACTACATTTGCCATATGTTTGATATTTTTAAATGCAAAAGATCATCCCTCATTTAAATATCCCCATTCACCATTATATGGCCTTGCTCCTGTGCTGACATTTCTGTCGATGGCTTGCTACAGTACTTCAGTGAAACTCAAGGAACAGCATCTTATGTTTACCTCAACTCAGCACTCCACAGCCTTTTGGACTCAACATGGAGTTCAACAACTTTAGATCATAACCTCTACCTCCCTTCTTTTTCAGTTGTGCTGGGTCGATCTTCATCTTGTTTCTTCTTTTATCCCTTCATGTTGCACTTAGGTGGCTGCTATGCAGCAGTTCAAACCAAGGCCACATTTGACCGAGTGTGATATCAAGCAGTCCTAGCAAAACTGGAGTCAATGGGAATCAGGGGGAAAACTCTCCATTGGCTGGAGTCATACCTAGCACAAAGGAAGATGGTTGTGGTTGTTGGAGATCAGTCATCTCAGCTCCAGGACATCACTGCAGAAGTTCCTCAGGATAGTGTCCTAGGCCCAACCATCTTCAGCTGCTTCATCAATGACCTTCCTTCCATCATAAGGTCAGGAGTGGGGATGTTCGCTGATGATTGTCACAATGTTCAGCACCACTCGCATCGCCTCAGATACTGAAGCAGTCCATGTCCAAATGCAGCAAGACCTGGACAACATCCAGGCTTGGGCTGACAAGCAGCAAGTTACATTTGCACAAGTGCCAGGCAATGACCATCTCCAACAAGAGAGAATCTAACCATTGCCCCTTGACATTCAAGGCCATTACCAGCATTGAATCCCTCTCTATCACCCTGGGGGTTACCACTGACCAGAAACTGAACCGGACTAGCCACATAAGTATTACAGCTACAAGAGCAGATCAGAGGCTAGGAATCCTGCGACTAGTAACTCATCTCCTGATTCCCCCAAGCCTGTCCACAATCTACAAGGCACAAGTCAGGAGCACAATGGAATACTCTCCCCTTGCCTGAATGAGTGCAGCTCCAACAACGCTCAAGAAGCTTGACACCATCCAGGGCAAAGCAGACCACTTGATTGCCACCCTGTCCACAAACATTCACTCCCTCCACCACAGTGGCAACAGTGTGTACCATCTGCAAGATGCACTGCAGGAATTCACCAAGGCTCCTTAGACAGCACCTTCCAAACCCATGACCACTACCATCTAGAAGGAGAAGGGTAACAGATACCTGGGAATACCACCAACTGGAAGTTCCCCTCCAAGCCACTCACTATCCCAATTTGGAAATATACTGCCATTCCTTCACTGTCACTGGGTCAAACTCCTGGAACTTCCTCCCTAAAAGCACTGTGGGTGTATCTACACCACATGTACTGCAGCGCTTCAAGAAGGCAGCTCACCACCACCTTCAAGGGCAATTAGGGATGGGCAATAAATCCTGGCCTAGCCAGTGAAGCCCACATCCTTTGAATGAAAAAAAAAATTGGACAATACCTTTGTTTCATTACTATATCCATTGCACTCTCTTTAGCTGTTGCACTATGAAATATTTTGTTATTTAATCTCCCCTATCCTATTACAGACCTTTGTTCTTCCTGCTCCCTCTCCCCTTCCACTGGCTTAAAATTACAAGAGGAATTGAACATAAAAGTAAGGATGTTACGTTTCAGTTATACAGGATATTGGTGAGATCACGTCTCAAATACTGTGTGCAGTTTTGCTCTCCTTATTTAAGGAAGGATGTAAATGTGTTGGAGGTAGTTTACTAGATTGATACCTGGAATGAGCAGTTTGACTTATGAGGAAAGGTTAGACAGACTGGACTTGCTTCCTCTGGAGTGTAGAAGAGCAAGGGGCAACTTGATTGAAGTAGATAAGATCCTTAATGGTATTGACAAGGTGGATGTGGAAAGGATGCCCCCTCTTGTGGGCGAGTCCAGAACAAGGGGGCACTGCTCTAAAATTATGTGCTGCCCTTTTAGGACAGAGTTGGAGCAGAATTTTTTTTCTGAGGGTTGAGAGACTTTGGAACTCTGCCTCGGAAGGTGGAGGAGGCAGGGTCATTGAACAGTTTTAAGGCGGAGATAGATAGATTCTTATTAGGCAAGGAAATTAAAGGTTACCGGGGGTTGATAGGAATGTGGAATTCAAAACACAAACAGATCAGCCATGATTTTATCGAATGGCAGAGCAGGCTCAAGGGGCTGAATGGCCTACTTCTGCTCCTATTTCATGTGTTTGTAAAAGCTCTTATGTTTCCTTCTTTCTTCAGTTTTGCTAAAGGTCATCGACCCAAAACATTAACTCTGCTCTCTCCAATAGATGCTGGCTGAGCTACTAAGCATTTGCAGCATTTTTTGTTTTTTTATTACCGACTAACAATGAAATGATGCTTTGAATTTCAGTGCCAAATGCTCACTTTTACTGAGAAAAAGATGTTTTAACACTGATAAAGTGAATGAAGAAATATGACAATTGTTACTTCCAAATAATATCTTTAGGATATGCTAATTTGCTGGGATTCAGGATTTCTATATTTGAATGAATTTTCTTCGTTTGGTTAAATTTGATCAGAATCTAGTAGTTTGGAAATATATGATTTTTCACCAAATTAAACTTTTGAACGAAAGATTTCTTACCGGTTTGCTGACTGGCATCCACCAGCAATACAATCTTTGATCTATTTTCAGGACCTGAGGCATTGCTTTCCTTTTGAACAGCTACACTTCTTACCAGAGGCTTGCTGGTTCTCAAGACCTGCACAAATATAAGAAATTGACCCATTGCTCAAAAATATCGAAATTGTTATTAGTCTAAACAGAAGTTTAGCTAGTTCAATAGCTGAGCAAATTTACAACAACTTACATATAGGTAGATTTAAAGGATTGGCTTAAAGGAGGAAAGGAATATAGAGGCAGAGGCGTAGAGTTTGGGGCCTAGGCCCTAGATTCAATCCTAAATTCATTCAGGGTTAGGTACTCTCAGTTGGGTCAGCAGTAGGATGCTACAAGTGACTTTGGGGTTCCTCAGGGAGAAAAATAAGCTGGGAGACCCAGGCCATGATTGAGCAAGAATGGTTGCAGAAAGGAGGTAGCAAATGTAACCCCACTATTTAAGAAAGGAGGGAGAGAGAAAACAAGAAACTGCAGACCTGTTAGCCTGCCGTCAGTAGTAGGGCAAATGCTAGAATTTATTATAGAGGATGTGATAACTGAACACTTTAAAAAGTTATGGTAAGATTGGGCAGAGTCAACATGGATTTATAAAAGGCAAATCACGTTTGACAAAACAGTTGGAGTTTTCGGACGATGTACCTAGCAGGATGGATACTTGAGAACCGTCTATTAGGATTTTCATAAGAGTTTTGATAGGGTCCCCAACAAGAGATTAGTAAGCAAAATTAGAGCATGTGGGATTGGGGGTGATATACCTGTATAGGTTGAGGATTGGTTAACAGACAGAAAACAGAGTAGGGATAAGCGGATCATTCTCAGCTTGGCAGGCTGTGATTAATGAGGTACCGTGAGGATCAGTGCTTGGGCCTCAGCTATTCACAATCTATATCACTGGATATTGGATGTGGGGACCAAATGTAATATTTCCAAGTTTGCAGATGACACAAAACCTGGTGGGAATACAAGTGGTGAGGAGGATGCAAAAAGGCTTCAAGAGGACTTAGGCTAAGTAAGTGGCCAAGAACATGACAGATGAAATATAATATGAAAAAAATGTGAAGTTATCCACTTTGGTAGGAAAAACTGAAATGCAGAGTATTTCTTAAATAGGGAGAGATTGGAAAGCATTGATGTCCAAAGGAACCTGGGTGTTCATAAGCCACTGAAAGCATGCAGGTGCATAAGTAATTAGGAAGGCAAATGGTATGTTAGCTTTTATTGCAAGGGGTTTTGCGTGCCAGAGCAAAGAAGTCTTGCTGCAGCTGTATAGAAACTTGCTGAGATGACACCTGGAGTAGTGTGTGCGGATGTGGTCTCCCTACCCAAAGAAGGATATACTGGCAAAAGAGGGAACACAACAAAGGCTCACCAGACTAATCCCTGGGATGGCAGGATTGTCCTATGAGGAAGGATTGAGGAGACTGGGCCTATATTCTCTAGAGTTTAGAAGAATGAGAGGTGACCACAATGAAGTGTTCAAAATTCTTGCAGGGTTTAGCAGGATAGATGTTTCCCCTGGTTTTTTGGAGGGGATGCCAGGTGGGGAAAGTGGTCTAAAATCAGGGGACACATTCTCACATAGGCCATTTAGGAACAAGATGAGAAGGAATTTCTTCAGTCAGAGTATGGTGAATCTTTGGAATTCTCTACCCCGGAGAGCTGTAGAGGCTCAGTCATTGTGTATGTTCAAAGCAGAGGTCAATAGATTTCTAGATACCAATGACATCAAGGAATAAGGGGATAGTTTGGTAAGATGACACTGAGGTAGAAGATCATCCATAATCCAGTTGAATGGTGGAGCAGGCTCGAGGGGCTGAACAGCCAACTCCTGCTTCTAGGTTCCCATGTTCCTACATCTGGTGAGGATAGGTTCAGACTTGACTATGATTAGCAAGAGTCATCACAGATGGTTACACATGATTAAAAGAGCATTTGCAGGTAATATTTTATGTCTGTATCCTCCTCATTCTATGCATGTCATTATAGAAGGCATGAATATCAGGCTCTACCAACCATCATGAGAAACTAGCTACATGCAAGAGAAGGAATGCTGCCAATTTTCCCTGCATAAAGCTAAAAACACTCAACCATAACAGATGAATAAATGGCATGAGCAGACGACAAAGATATTAACAGACACTGAACTAGGTCGTGTGAAAAAGACTATAGCCAAAATTGTCCGGTCCTGTTGATGGTGGGCAGCATGGTGAAGGTGAGTGTGCAATATGGCAAGGTCACCAATAATTGGTTTTACACCTTCATGAAATCAGTTTGCGATCATCCACTCCACCCGTCAATGGCGGGCCACATTTCCTGCCAACATCGGGAACTTACTTTTAATGCATTTACATCTCATCATTGTGGCCACACGCCAGAATCATCCTCACGTCAAATTTACCTCTCATGTCAGCATGACTTCAGAACGCCGTGATTTATTACTGCCTTTAAAAAGAAAGAGTGCACCTGGTGAGCTGAACTTCAAGGGGACCTCAGAGGGGAGTGCACACAACCTTGCGCAGTGCTCATGGGGGTCGCCTGTAGGGCATCAAGGAAGAGGCATTCGGGTGGGGGCAGTGGGTGAGGAGCACAGGCTTTCAGTGCAGTGTTGGGGCAAAGCAGCACAGACTGAAGAAGATACATAAACACATACAGCGGTAGAGGTGGGGTGGGGAGGATGAGGACAGGGGAAGTCACCATACACTTAGAAGAGCTTGTCAAAAAGAGAGTGAGCATTCGTCCACAGGTGAGACCATTCAGCAGCAACTCCTTTGACATGCTTGAAGCTTTTCTGTCCCCTCAGGCAATACAAAAGCATGAATGCGCCACCAAATTCTCCAGAATTTTTCACCCCTCTTGCGCAGACTACAAATCAACGTGTGTGCTTTAAGGGGCTGCAGAACAATTGGATGGCTGAGCAAGTTGTAGAATCCCCTTGCAAAAGGTGGCTATGGTCCAATCACTGGTAGAAACACTCACAGCTCCTTGCAATGTTTTTAATCAAAGTTTGGACAGTATACCTCATGGTTCAAGCTAACAGCGCAGCCTTGCAGTACAGGTTAGGAGAATGCCTGTGCCCAAGCTGAGAGCACAGTATGCAGTTCAGTGGCCAAAGCAGCTGCCAATTGGTCAAGTGTAGTGAGGTGGAGGTGGGTGGGGTTTTCAGACAGCCATAAAGTGCACTACACACTGGCCATCCAAGTGGTGGCCAGCACTCTCCGGCATGCGTGAAAGGGCCTTCAGGCTTTCAGGCTTAACCAAGGTAGGTCCTTGGGACGCACATGCTAATCTACATGTCTTTCTCCTTGATCTCACAGGAGGAGAACATCAGAATCATGGAGTTGATGATCCAGCAGCATGCCTCATGCTTACAGGGAGCAGAAAAGAAAGGAAAGTGACGGAGATGTCTGGCTCGCCAATGGGAGGAGTACCACCCTCACGATGAAGGCGTGACAGGGCCTCCTGCACGCACAGCTAAAGATCTGCAGCAAGCCATTGTTTGTAGGCGCCTCACTAGGCCCAGGCTCTATAAACGGCAATTGTCATTTCTGCAGCTAACTGAGAACCCGTGTCAAGAGGGGGAGGGGGATGGGGACAGAGGGTAGGAGACGTGGCAGCAGACCTCCACGTCATCCAAAAGGCATTCCAGGGATGCATCACTGAATCGGGAGCCTGCACTCTTCTTGGCTTTGGGGGCCACATCTTAATTGCAGCAGTCCTGGGCTGCAAGCATTGAGAAGTGTGTGTGCGCGGTTGCAGTTTAAAAATGGCGCCCGGAGGAAGTGGTGAGGTGACAGCGTGGTGGATAAATGGGAGGCAGGCTGCTGGCGAACTGGCATGTTTCCCATGACTGCATAATTTACGAGGTGGGAAGGGGATGATATGGTATGAGAATCCATCATTGCAGCCGGCAGGTAAAACGTCTTTTTTCACGTCGGCTACCATATTTAGTGCAAGTCTGGGACAAGTCCGTCCTGTGTTTCACCAAAATGAAGTGATTGAGATATTTTCTTAATGAAGATAGTTTGCATTGCTGATCATCCCTTTAAAAAGGAATGCCAGATACATAAGACAGTTACAACAGCCCACTGGTTGAGTCAAGATCCTAGTTCAATACTTATTAGGTCTTCACAACCTATAATCTGACAAAATTAATTTTATCAGAAACATTACATTTGGAACCAACCTTCCAGTTGGTAAAAAGATTTTTAAAAATCTGTTCTCCTTCTCCCAATCGCTACCAGTGATCCCTGCTGGAAGACATTCAGAGGACATTTGCTGACTTCCAAGCAGGATTTGATAGCCTGGCTACCTTTGTCTAGCTTATTCACAAATAATGGTCAGTTGGGCAAGGTATCCGAGAGTGTGTAATGTCTAGTGCTGGTACCCAACACTTCCACAGAAATCAACATTTCCAAAAAGGAAGAAGTAAAAAGGAAAAAAAATGTATATATGATCAAGTACTTTAAGCTAAAATTTACCTAATCTAAATCATGCATAGCATAAGAACTAGGAGCAGGAGTGGGGAAGTCAGCCCTCGAGCCTGCCCTGCCATTCATTACGATCATGGCTGATCTCATTTTGGCCTCAACTCCAATTTCCCACCCTCTCCCTTTCAACCCATTACTAATTAAAAATCCGTCTATCTCCTCCTTAAAGTTACTCAGCGTCCTGGCGTCCACTGCACTCCGAGGTAGTGAATTCCACAGATTCACAACCCATTGAGAAAAGTAATTCCTCCTCATCTCTGATTTAAATCTACCACCCCTCAGCCTAAAACTATGGCCTCTCTAGAATACCCCACAAGGGGAAACATCCACTCCATGTCTACCTTACCTATCCCCTTTAGCATCTTATATACCTCAATTAGATCTCCTCTCATCCTTCTAAACTCTGGCGAGTATAGGCCTAAACTGCTCAATCTCTCCTCATAAGACAAGGCCTGGAATCAATCTAGTAAACCTTGTCTGAACCGCCTCCAGCACAACTACACCCTTCCCCACGTAAGGGGACCAAAACTGTGCACAGTACTCTAGGCATAGTCTCACCAACGCCTTGTACAGTTGCAACAACACTTCGCTATTTTTATACCCTATTCCTTTAGCAATAAATGCCAAAATTCCACTTGCCTTCCTTATTACCTGCTGTACCTGCGTACTAGCTTTCAGCGATTCATGCACAGGGACACCCAGATCCCTCTGCACTGAAGCATTCTGAAGTTTCTCTCCATTTAAGTAATAGGTCACCTTTTTATTCTTCCGGCCAAAATGGATAACCTCACACTTATCTGCGTTAAACTCCATCTGCCAAATTTTGGCTCATTCACCTAAACCGTCCATATCCATTTGTAAATTTCTTATTTCTTCATTGCAACTTACTTTCCCACCTCTTTTGGTGTCATCTGCAAATTTAGCTATAGTACCTTCTATCCCTGAATCCAAGTCATTAATATAGATTGTAAATAGTTGGGGTCCAAGGACCGAACCCTGTGACACCCCACTAGTTACAGTTTGCTGTCCAGAAGAAGACCTATTTATCCCAACTCTCTGCTTTCTGTTGGTAAGCCAATCCTCGGTGAGCTTATCTTGTGCATTCATCTTTTGAGCAGCACCTTATCAAAGGCCTACAAAGCATACAAAACAAACTTGCTTCATTCCCACAGGCTTTAGAATAAAACCAAAAGACTGATTTTTAATTGGAGCAACGAGGAAGAGGGCCATTAAACTTCAGCAGGTAAGCATAAAGAGCAAATATAACTGCAAATCCTTACCTTCGGCACTGGACCTCTGTTGTTTTTGCTTCTCTGAGCTGCAGCTTGGCAAGCTTGTCCAGCAGGAGCAGGTCTTTCACTACACTCACCCGACACTGCATTCACCACATTGGGTGGCTGGAAGGATGCAGTGTATGGTGCAGGAAAAGGAGAATAAAAGCCCACCATTGGTGTGCATGGTGCTGGCATGAGCTGGTAATATGCATAATCTGTAGAAACAGGAGGCTGTGGAGTTGGCAATATGGGATAGGCAAGGTATGGCCCTGTCGAGTTTGGATTCGCTTGCTGCCACCGAATATCACCGTTGTAAACAGGCAACTGCCTGTAATATAAATACAAAGAAAAACATGAGCGTATAGATCTGACTTAAATGATTTAAACACACACACACACACACACACACACACACACAAACACACACACACACACACACACACAAACACACACACACACACACAAACACACACAAACACACAAACACACACACACACAAACACACACACACACACAAACACACACACACACACAAACACACACACACACACACAAACACACACACACACACACAAACACACACACACACACACAAACACACACACACACACACAAACACACACACAAACAAACACACAAACAAACACACACACAAACAAACACACACACAAACAAACACACACACACACAAACACACACACACACAAACAAACACACACACAAACAAACACACACACAAACAAACACACACACAAACAAACACACACACAAACACACACACACACAAACACACACACACACAAACACACACACACACAAACACACACACACAAACACACACACACACAAACACACACACACACAAACACACACACACAAACACACACACACACAAACACACACACACACACACACACACACAAACACACACACACAAACAAACACACACACAAACAAACACACACACAAACAAACACACACACAAACAAACACACACACAAACAAACACACACACAAACAAACACACACACAAACAAACACACACACAAACAAACACACACACAAACAAACACACACACAAACAAACACACACACAAACAAACACACACACAAACAAACACACACAACTCGGCACCCCCTAGAATTGTTGCCATGAGTTGAAAGGCAAGCAGTTAGAGCATTAGAGGCCGTTAAGCCTAGGCATCATTCACAGTCCCAACAGGACTAGAGATTAATTCTCACAAGGTTTCTTTCCTCTGCCTTACGCTCTTTCCCTGCCCCCTACCCAAAAACAGAACATACATCCTCGTCTACATGTTTGCATTTCACTCTCCACGAAAGGTAACAGTCAATGGCTTACTGCACCTCATCTGCCAGGCCCACCTGCTGCATGAATTGAATACATTGTGGCCTATGTTGGTAATGCAGAAACATTTGAGTGACTCCGATTTTGTTCATTTCCACCAGTCCTTTTCTAGTCTTAACTGCTCCATCAGTTGGTGCTGTTCTTCTCCGATAAAAATCACATTTAATAGAGTGATTGTTGAATTCGCTAACTATTTTCAATAGCTCCTCTGCCACCAAGAAAGTTGATACATTGACCCGTACGGCAGGAGCTTCCACTAAATTCAGTGATCCTATCAGTGATCCAAAGCCTGCTTCCCTTCCAGCACAGCACCGGACTTCCTTCATGCATAGAGTTGAAGAGTTTTTAAACAGTGGTGAACCATAATTACTTTGTGAACATGTTAGCACAGGCAGCATGAAACAGACTGCTGATGCTCATAAGTCTCTATGCAATTGGTGCTGTGCTGCTTCTTGGTAACAACCTCTTTTGCTGCTCGGCATCTCTCATCCTAGACCTTGTTTTTATTCTTTTGTGGGATGTGGGCACCACTGGCAAGCGTAGCATTCACTGCCCATCCCCAACTGTCCTTGAGATGGTGGTGGTGAGTCACCTTGAACAGCTGCAACCCCACTAGTGCAGGTACACCCACAGTGCTGTGAGGAAGGAGTTCCAGGGTCTTGATCCCGTAACAGTAAAGGAATGGTGGCATAGTTCCAAGTCAGGGTGGCAAATGGTTGGAGGGGAGTTTGCAAGTGGTGGTGTTCCCATGCATTTGCTGCTTTTGTCCTTCTAAAAAGTGGCAGAGGTTGCACGTTTGGAAGTAGGGTAGGGGAGTTGCTGCAGTGCATCTTATATATGGTACACACTGCTGCCACTATGTGTTTTTTTGGCAGGGATGTTGGAAATGAACATTTTTTTCATCAAGATTTCTTTTCCACAAAGGGGTCACTGAAACCTTTGATACAACAAAAAGTCTTTTGAAACAAAAAGTGGTTAACAGGTTGAAGTTAAAAAAAAAATCAATTGGTTTTCATAGAAACATAATAAAAGAGTGTCATGATTCCAGATTCAAAAATCAAGAGCACCAGTACAGTCAAGGTTTAAAAATAATGTACGGTGAATACACTGGGCCACACTATGTCTGTCAGGAGTCTATGCAGCATTGAAAGATGATTCTTCTGACTAAAAAGTATTTTAATTGTATCTAGTCAACTCATTATTTGAGCCCCACTGATCTGGCCAATGCTCCAAATGACGCTGCATCACAGGTTTATGCCATTCAGGTGACCTATTTTCCAGCAGAGAAAGTATGCCTACAGACACAGACCTGAAGAGTGTTGACACTTTGAATCTCAGCTATTCACATTTCATTTTGGGGTCTAGGGATACTTTGCCTGCTGTGCTGCAAGACTTGTTAATCTTTGTTTGAATTCGGTATGAAATCATTGATTCTATTATGGCACTGAGAAACAGTAACTAAAATTGGTTCTTTTAAAGACTACTTGTAAGCATCAGCCTATTATAAGGTATTAATATGTTCCAAACAAACTATCCCACTAGGAGCCTGCTTCTGAAATGCTTGCAGCTTTATGGTGTAGGGCATTCCAAATCCTCTCAACCTGCAAGATGTGCAGGAGTATCAGATTGGTGTTTTTCCCCCTCCCTTCTTTCTCCCCCACCCAAACAGGAAAAAAGGCTGGTATTGATATCTTTTGACATTTGTTGTCCGGTTTTACTTTTTCGGACAGTCTGTGCAGAAAAAATTATGATCCAAGTGTGATTTTATACACAGATTCATGAAAACACAGTCCAAGATAACAGTCTATAATGGTCTCTTACTGAAACCTATGCATTCCAACTAATCCAAAGTTTGTAACAAAGCTCACTAGATGACGTTCCACAATTAACTAAAACAGGTGTGATGCTGAAAAACTGACTTTAAAGTTTAAGCATATAAATAACAACTTTGACTAGAATTATGCATAGGTACATGTTGATTCTTATACCTATACTCACCTATTAGCTTGGTTTTCTTGTACAAAGGGGTAACAGGTTATCAAGTAGCTAGGTATAGGAGGAGCTTCAACACCACTACCATTTCCATCATTAGGAAGAGCCATAGGAACAAGTATGTCAGTACCCTTCTTCTGGGGTATAAATGGCTCTACCTCTGCTGAAAGTTGGGTATCCTGAATAAAATGGGGAGGAAACCCATTACTGAAAAATAAATTAACAGCAGCTAAAAATCTCTCACACACACACTTTCAACAGCCTTCACAACAGTGGAAAGTACAAAAATGGTGGTATTCAACCATATCTGCATGTTAACAACGATCTATGATTAGTATGGCTTAAAAAAGTTTTGCGCATTGAATAATCATGTATAGTTAGTTTAATTAAATTATGCACTTAACACCGTTAAAGGAAAATGCAACATTAGGGTACAGTTTTGCAAGAAGCAAAACATTTATACACCAAATGACAAAAGTTATTCATTAATGTCTCTATTCCTATTAAGTTAAGTGAACATGCAAGCAATAAAGATGCAAGTGAACCAGGATCAGCAAGAGTAAAAATAAACTGCAGGTAATAAACTTCCAATAATCATTCCATTTTTGATTTTTCAAATAACCAGATGGGTATCTCAGGAGTACAGAAATTCATCACCATGATACAAAGCTTACTCATCAACACATGCCTAATCCAGGATTGTGAAACTGAATCACCCTCCAAGGTCATGATAAGCCAGAGTTCTTTTCCATGCAACACTTCCCCTGTTACTAAAGTCCATCTCAGATTGGGTCTAGACCTCACATTTGCATTTTCCCCCCCAAATTGCCCCATTGAGATCAGAAACGCATCTGAAAAAGGAAATAAAAGCATGATGTGTCAAATTTCTGTAATGACATGGGTATCCTACCTCAGTATCACTTCAGCACAGCTGAACAAGAGCTGCTGCTGCTCTCCTAACTTAGACTGGAAAAGGCTCACTGGGGACATTAGCTGATAGGGCAGTCGCCTTTTATTTTTAAATGTAAAATACTGATAATCTTTTACATCTTTGAATTCAATGTTTAATTTTGAACATGAATAACAATAAATATAAAAAATGAGATATATTAAACTTACTCACATTTTATTAACTTGCATAATTATACAGTACTTAAAATCGATTTGAAGTCTGTAGCTACTCCAGTTAAGTATAGCTGTCACATACTGCACAATGCAAGTCTATTTTGAGACCAAAGCTCCTTTGTGGCAAAACTGACATTATAGAAATGTTAGTTCCAACATAATTTGGTCCCCATTATGTCACTAGACATTCTTGTTCATCTGCAAAATTATGACTTACAACAATTAGCTTTCCTCCACAGTGGAAAGATCTCAATTTCAGTTGTTCTATATGGCAAGGCAGATGGGGAGGATCAAAAAAATGCTTTAAGCGCCAGAGATAATTCAAACTCGGTAGGTCAGAGCATCTGGTCTCTCATCGGTTTAGTTATGCACTGTTGGTGCCTCTTTCCTTTAAAAAAAAATGTTCTCCCTCTTTTCTTCTTTCCTTTCAGGCATTCACTCATGGGATGTGAGCGTCACTGGAAGGGCCAACATTTGTTGCCCATCCTCAATTGCTCTTGAAGAGGTGGTGATGAGCACCTTTTTGAACCTTTGCAGTCCATGTGCTGTAGATAAACCCACAGTGCTGTTAGGGAGTTTCAGGGTTTTGATCTAATGACAGTAAAGGAACATCAGCATAGCTCCAAATCAGCATGGCTTGGAGGGGTGCTTGCACACAGTGGTGTTACCAGGCATCTGATGCCCTTGTCTTTCTAGGTGTTAGAGATCATAGGTTTGCAAGGTGCTATCTAAGGAGCCTTGGCAAGTTACTGCATTGCATCTTTTAGATGGTCATTGTGCGCAGATAGTGGAAGGCGCGAAGTTTTAGGTTGACATATGGGGTGCTGATCAAGCAGATTGCTTTGCCCTGGATGGTGTCAAGCTTCTTGATTGTTTTTGGAGCTGCACTCTGCTGGGTAAGTGGAGGATATTTCAATACACTTCTGACTTGTGGCTTATATTTAATGGACATGTTTTGGGGAGTCAGGAGGTAAGTTACTTACTGCAGAATTCCCAGCCTCTGACTTGCTCTTGTGGCAACGGTATTTATATGGCTAGTCCAGTTCAGTTTCTGGTCAATGGCAACTCCCAGGATGGATTTAGCAATGGAAAAGGAAGATTTTCTCGTATTGGAGATTATCATTACCTGGTGGCAGGGTCGAGTGCAGTCTGCTCTATCTGACCTGGCTGCCTGAAATGTTAAATCTCCCAGCACTAAAATTTTAAAAATATTTGATGCAGACATTCTAGGTTAGATTAGGTGATGTTATTGGTTAATGTAAAATAACAATGACATTAAGTCAGATTGATGGATTCTCCAATGAATTATGGATGCTAATAAAACTGATATGATAGTACAAACTGAGACGTAGCTCATTTCCAACTTGTAGAACAACAATTGTGTGTGATAACACAAACCACATGTGGAGAATTCTAGTACAAAATCAGCTCAGGTTACAATTTAAGATTGTAAAATTATATTGTCTGTAATTTAATATTTATAGTTCCAGTACTGAGCTATGCGTGGTCTGAATCTGGTTAGTTATTCAGCATAAAAAATATACTTGGCCAGGCCATTAATTGTACAAAACTGTCCAAGCAGATGGTATTCTTAAGATGGCTTCAAGGTGTGACTGAAAGACAAACGTGACATTACACCATAGCAGTTTACAGCAAAGGATGCAACAATTTACTCCATTCAGTGTTGGATCTTTGCTACAGTAATGCAAAACTAATCACGCTCCCCAAAGCCATGTATCTTGCTCTGCTTCAGATGCTTATCTTTTCCAACAAAAGATCTAATAATCTCTGCCTCAACTGTTCCCTGTGGTCCCTGTGGCACATCACTTAATGCTACAGCAAATCAATGCATGAAAGAACT
Source organism: Carcharodon carcharias (assembly GCF_017639515.1). NCBI lineage: Eukaryota > Metazoa > Chordata > Chondrichthyes > Lamniformes > Lamnidae > Carcharodon > Carcharodon carcharias. The sequence continues at coordinate 41,777,767 of NC_054492.1, forward strand.
CTTAATCACCTCTCCTTGGTCTTTTTTTAAACTGATGACACTGCATCATTGAATTCCCAACCTGACAGAAGAGTAACTCCCTATTCAATTGAAAATAAATTCATAATTTTAAAATTTGCTATTTATGTTCCTCTTAGATTTGTGATTCAGTAAATAGTCCCTGTGCATGAAATCTCACTAACTACAGCTTTCCATTTCCAGTATTAACCTATATATTCAAATTACTTATTTCTAGAAACAGTCAAAGAAATGAGATTGTGTGCTAATAAGTTGCTATATTTGCTAGCAAGGCAACAAAAAGACTAAGGTCATGAAACAGTTATTATTTGTCTCCTTGTTAAAAACAAAGATTGAATCAATAAGGACATTGCAGATTGTAGTTTTTTAATATCTATCTCCAAATAAATGGCATATTACCATAATGTTACTCACTTAACACAGAAATTAACAAGGTAGACATGGAAATCCTACCACTGTGATATTGAACACATAACTGAAAGTGAGCAAAATCCGCAAAATGGCAAATGCTTTCAGGTGACATGGTGCACAAGGTATCTTTTGTCCTTTTTTTTTTAAAATAAGTTGCACAGGGGTGCAAGTTCAAGGGTAGTGTTGTGGATATGGTATTGGTTTAACAAATCAGACTGTAATTTCAAATCCCACAAGTTATAAACTTAAGTTCAATAAAATTAGTTAATTGTGGGCTAGCGCTAAAAGAAAATTGATAATAAAAGCTTCAAGATTGTCATAAAACTCAACTGGAAGCAAACCTCCATCCTTGCGTGAACTGGCTTAGACACGACATCAGTCCCACTATACATGGTTGACTTTTAATGCCCTCGGAAATTACCTAAGCTTCTCAAGGATTGCAGTAGTTTGAGGAGAAGATCCATCAACTTCTTAGAACAATCAATGACAGATAATAAATGCAGTTTTGTCAGTGTTGTCCTCTTCCCAAAAGGGAAGTTAAAAAGCTGATTGCAAGTGGGGGGAATGTGCAACAGCTACAATTTGTTCTGGTCACATCATCTGTAAAAATAAATGGACGTTCAGGAGAGATAAAAAGTCATGAGCTACCAAAGTGTGATGGATCAACCATTGATTACAGTAAGAAAAAAGACCTCTAAATATCACCTTACAGGGATTGTTTAGTTGAATTGAAATACTCGTGACTAGCTGGTGGATTTGGGAAAATATTTTGTGAAGCGCAGTTTATAAACGGGTTAGCCTTACATTATGTAAAATAGAACTCAGGACAATTTATAGTGTGGTTCAGCAGTCATTCAACTTAAGTCATCATCCAAGCCCTGCTTTGTAATCCACTCTAACCAACCATATATCACCTACCCCCTGAAGAAGTGAATTGATTCAATCCCCTTCCAAATATATTCCATTTCAGTATTTATTGCATTGAGTAATAATCTACTTCATAAATTGAGGACTCAGTGAAGAATACCAAGAAATGCCCATTTTTTAAAAATTTTGTATTTTTTTAATTCAAGAAATAATAGCTTTGCATTTGAAAAATATTTTGTGTGCCTGACCAAATGTCCTGAAATCCTGCCGATCTGGGATTTTAAAAAGATACTCCTATCCTTTTAAAGTTTAAAAGCAGCTGCAAAAGTTGGTGATTGACAACTGGTGAACATTTCTGCAAGAACTGTCTGAACAATTAATGCAATCTTGAACAGAAAGTGCAGCAAAATTTCAAGTTTGCGATATAATGGGTCGACTACCACCGCACCATGCAACATGTACTGGCTGTGTAATTAAGCTAAAATGTTTCACCTCCCATTACAGCAGAAACCTACAATGATTTCATAAAATATGGGTGTTTTAGGTGTAGTTAGCACGTTGTGAAAAAAACCACACAGTCTAAGCTACAAAATTAGAGCCAGATTTTTTGCAGCAAAAATTTACAATGAACAACCAGATTTTTTACAGCAATAACTTCAAGTTGACAGGTTATAATACCAGTAAAAACAGAAAATACTGGAAATAGTAAGGTCAGGAGCATCTTTGGGAAGGTTAAAAACCCATAAGAACTGGTATGAAAGCTTTTTGACCCGAAACGTTAACTGTGTCCCTCTCTTTCCTTCCACAAGTATTCCCTGACCCGAGTATTTCCACCATTTTCTGTTTTTAGTTCCGATTTCCAGCATCTGCAGTATTTTATTTTCAATTGTTATATTATATTAGCACAGAACAAAAAGCTGAGAAATACTTATTTCCTGCAGTTAAGCTATCATGCATCACAGTTTTTATTTCACAACAAAACTACAACTGAATACATCAGGGCGATTAACATAGCAGCACATGCTATGACCAAATTATATACTTCCAGCTAATGTAATATTCACATATGCGGTCTATTGAGCTACAAATTCAACCAAATTTCTTACTGAATTTTATCCATACACATCTATTGCTTGGTAGCAAACCAAATGCAAGGAAAAAGATCAGTGGCACAGTCTAGGGGAACTAAATCATCTTTTACCTGTAATTACAAAACAATCCTTCCAGCTTCCTATTATCAAGTTGGCTAATTCACTATATATTAGCACATGTTGGCAGACTGGATTACTAGTTTCTGCAAATAAAAAAACAAAAACAAAATATTAGTGTTTTTCTGATACTGTAGTTTTACACTGTCATAAAGAAACCGTAATCTAAAGTTTCTTCAAAACTGCACTCTCTTTCAGAACTGGCTCCCCGAATACACCAATAACCTTTCTTTGTAATCCTGTCAATTAAATGAACATTCATCACACATCATCTCTTGGAAAATGTTCTACATTTCAAGAAGGGTGTCACATGTAATAATGGAGCATGGTAAACTGCACCAAAATCTATACACTAATTTAGTTTCCAAGTTGAAGGTAGAAATGTCCTCAAACAGCTGGAAATGTTTTGTATAAACCAGGGATTAACTGGAGTGACAAACACTTGAGAATCAATGAGGGAATTTTAGGTGATTCCCAAGTTAAAGCTCCTATGAGCTTTTTTTTGTATTATTTAACTTCCTGAACTGTTATTTCAATTGCTGTATTATAATGAAGATTTTCTGCAATGTGGGCAGTTTTCTTTTGGGTCACTTGCAGCGTCTTTAAAAACTTGGGTTAGAGGTTCTGGGAGTATTTGCAGGGAACCTTCACCAAAGTCACTGGCACACAAATACAAGTTTCAAGAACAGAACGCTGGACACTTTGTAGCCCTCTATAATAAGACTGACTTTATTTCAACATGTCAATAAGAGCGCAGGAACTTTCCAGGTCCAGATCAACAGTTATCCCTCAACAATCATTAAAACAAATTGACTGATCATTTAATTCACTGATATTTCTGTGATTTTGCTGCATGCAAATTTGCTGCCCTACTTGTTTTACCTTGGTGAGGGTCTGGGAAAGAATACTTTTTTCCCCATCATGTGTTAGCCTTGGCTCAGTGTTAGCATTCTCACCACTGAGTCACAAGTCAAGGGTTCAAGCCCCAAAATAGGTGTGAGCCCATAATTTAGGTTGACGCTTCAGTGCAGTAGTAAGGAGAGCCACACCATCTGAAATAACAGAATTCTGCTGAGACATTAAACAAATGCCCCATCTGCCCTCTCACGTGGACATAAAAGATCCCACAGATATGTCAAAGAACATCAGGGAATTTGACTGGTATCCTGGTCAATAAATATCCCTCAACCAACATAACTGAAAAGGATTATCTGATCATTTATCTCAGAGCTTTCTGTATGACTTACTTTGTGCAAATTGGTTATTTCATTTCTCTAAAATACCAGAGCGTTTAACTTTAATGCCATAATACACTTTTGGGACATCCTATATAAATGCAAGTTCTTTACATTCTTCATTTGGTGATCTACAATCTGTGCTCTGCTTGCACTATCATTTTAATTTCATGTCTGTTACATCTGCAGTTTCTTTATCCCTTTTATTTCTCATGGTTACGTGCATGAACCCATGACTTTTCATCCACCTCAGCAATATCTGCACATTCTACAGGTCTGCATTACATTTGACATCACATTTTGTTCAGCAGTTTGAAGATAATTTAACACACAGCCTTCACCAAGTGAGTTAATCTATAGCTTCTCCCAGCCCATCTGTTTAATGTCTCGGTTCTATTTTTCTAATCTTATTAAAATATCCATTTATCTCTGAACATAATCTGAACGGTAACAGGTCTTTTCTCTTTAATAACACTGACTGATCATTGCATTTTCAGCATTTGTTTTTAATTCCAGATTTCCAGCTTTTCAGTTTTATTTTACAAGTATAAACGTGCTGTAACAAATAAATGGTATACACTTGAGATTGCATTTACAACTTTAATTAAACTATGGATAAGATCATCTTATATACAATGATTCAAAACAAGGTACATCAATAAGAAATAAAAACAGAAAATGGTATTGCACAGATTAGTCAGCATATAAATTAAAATACAAGTTAATGTTTTAGGTTGAGGCTGTTCAGAAATGGCTAGTCAGGAGTTGGAAAGTTCCTTTTAGAAGGCCTGGCTGATACAAAAGAGAGGAAACAACATGTACAAATCAAAAATTTAACCATACAATTAACTAACATACTGAAAAAGCATGATAGAACCTCCACCTATTAGAAGGTTAGGGTTTCACGTCCCTATTACAGACCTTCAGCTCACAGGTTGAAACCTCAGTACAATGCTGAATGAGATCCCAGCACCCTAGGACTGCTGCATTCTCAAAGATTCTGCACCTCAAATGAGGCACTAAATTGAGGTCCCTCAGCCTGGTTTGGTGGTTCAAGAGGATATTAAGAATCCCATTGCACTTTTCAAAGAAGCAGAAAGCCCAATGCACTGGCAAATACTTCTCCTTCATCACAGCAGTAACATGCTAACTGCTTATTCATTTTGTTACTATTTATGGGTTCTTGCTGTGCACAAAGCTGTTGTGCTTGGCCACATAAATTATGCTTTGGGACATTTCAGGTTGGCATAATAAGGCACTCTTTAAATGCAAGTTCTTTTTTTATGGCTTTATTACCATATAAAACTTGCAAAATATCAAAAGGCAACTCCTACTGTGAAGACTGGAAGAATAGAAAAAGGGAGAAACTGCTAAAATCTCCTATCCAACAACCTATTCAACTTTAAAAAACATTGCATAACACTGTTTAAGGTTAGCAATAGAACCTCTCAATCTTTTAGCAAGATTTAAAACCAATGAGAACTCTACTGGTGTCCTAATCCAGAAAGCCAGTTGGTGAAGGATAGATCTGGAGCCAATCTTTACACATTTAAGTATTTAGTTACAGAATTACACATAACAAGCATATATACCCCACAAACATAGTTATAAGTGTGTCCCTTTACAGGGACTTCAAGTGCATTACAGCGAATGCCCACCACCTGCATAGAGTTATACACAAAATACAATTAACAAATCGGTACCTGCATAACTGGCAGAATGCATCCATAGGAATTTTTTATTTTTAAATCCAATTAAAAAGCATCACAGCCAACTAACTGAGATTCCTGCTGACTGCCAAGTGCACTATAAACTGAGCCATTTTAAAAATATGTTTGCATATTATAGCACTCATTGTCTGTTTTATTATCCCTTGGATCCAATTGCTTGAGGAATGCGTCACTAACATTCAGCATCTTTTAATTTAAAATTAAACACGCAAGTTTACCTTGCTTAAACAAGTGAAGGCAGCAGGCCAACAACTTGTCCACATGCTTTTGTCAAGCCTTTCAGGAGCTGTACATTAGCATGCAAAGATTTCACGCTGACAGAAATTAAAACACAATATGAAAATATTTAATTCTACATGTTTATGATACAGAATGATCTACTGCAATCCAATGACTGCACATTCTGCCCACTAGTGAGTAGGGCCTACAAAACTCTACTATCATCTGTTACTTTGCTACTTCTCACCCCTCAGCATGGCATAAATTCCATGTTTAATGGATTATCACTTGCCTCCCACATCCTGAAACTTCAAAAAAATTCAAACATTTGAATTCCTTGAATTCAATGCAATCTTTATCAGTGTGTACACTTGTGATGCTGAACCAGGAGTGGTGGAGGGCATTTAAAGTAAATTCATCTGTAGCATAAGTTTAAAATAAATTGTCCAGTTTTAAAATTAGAGAAATAGGTAACTACACAGAATGCTCTTGATTAAATATGTCTGTTCTCAGTCAAAAATAATATACAAAACAGGAAGTTCTAATATGTTAAAAAAATTATTGCACCCTTATCTAGCAACTGTTGAAGATATTTCAGCAGGAGTCATGCTGTTTATTACCTGTACATGCTGACCTTTAAACAAGATTCTAAAGCATTAATTTTACAGCACCCATTTTGATTCCAAAACAACAAACTTAAAAGGCACCATTGTACTGGAAGATTTTAAAAGACTGAAGTCATTGGCAGATGCACAGGCCAACAAAAATACATAAAACAAAAAGAACACAATTGGTGAAAACAGGCCTGTTCATTCCATGAAAATTCCTTTAAGTAATGTTTGTTAATAGACACATTGTTAAAGAAAGGCATGCTTATGCCAGACAGAAATAGTCATTGTAGGACCTATGGGGATGGCGGGGCAAATCAGATACAGGGGCAGAAAAGTGCAATGATAGCCCAAGAACCATCAAGAAACAGTGTGTTTGGTTCTCAGTAATTGTGAGACAAAGCAGGAAATAATGCTGCACGAGCAGAGGGAGGGTGACACAATGTTGAACCCTGCTTACTTAACATAATGTGAAGGAATTTATTCAAAGATGTAGGTAGTTAAACTGGTCTAGTGCCAAGGTACAAGCACTCTGTTCATTACAAAAACTCATGACAAACAACATAAATCACAGCAAAGCATGTAGTGACAAACCCCATGAATATGAAGTGTAGATGTGCAGTTTCTGCTTCAATAAAACATCCATCCAATAAGAATCTAGCACATTTCAAAACTATCTCACTATTATTTTAGGTCATACATAAAAGATATGGCAAGTGTTTGAATGGCAAAACTTTCTTTTCTTTAAAAAAAAGCTCTGCTGTAACAAATTTTACTTTTCAGCTTTAAAGAGGAAAATGAGTCATGCAAGGCACAAAAGGAAGAGTTGGCCAGCTGACCAACTGAGCAAGGTCCTTAATATTAGTAAAGATATTTGAACTATGAAACTTCCTAGCTTCCGAGCCTGCTCAAATAACTCAGTTGTAACGCATGAACAAACTAAATAAATGTTCCAAATAAGTTACAAAGATGCATGTCTCACTTCTGCTCAAGACAGAAAAATAGTTAACTTTATAGATGCGCTGACAAAATGCCTCGAGTGCGGTCCTGAACTCCTTCAATCTGCTATCATAATCCATCTACCCTTCCCAAACTTTATGTTCTTTTTCCTCCTCCTGTTTGGGTGCCCATTATCATCTTATGCCCTGTAAAGTGGTCAGACATTTTCCTATATGACAGGATCATTATAGAAATGAAAATTGTTGTATTATTTACATTTGTAACTTAAATGTACTGAGCAAAAATAGTGTATCGTACAGATGTGATTATACACAATTGTTTGTACACAATTTTAAAGCAGCAGAGCCAAGGGAAATTATTTATCAGCAAGCATACAACTAGTTTGAAACCCTGTAGATTTCACTTTACGATGAAGGTTGTGTTAACCTTGAAACTGGCAAGGACACAGCAATTTCTAATATTTATGCATCAATACTCTGCCAGTGGTATATAATTCTCTCATAAATAAATCAGATTGAGCGTCACAGTACAACTCTAACTTTACTAGAGAAAATAAATCATCTTTGTACAAGACCCACATTAGTAACTTGAAATTGAGACCTGCAAAATATACACAACAGAAATGAGAACTATATTAGGGCGATGTAGTGGTATCACAGTAACATGTAAAATCTCAATTAAGAACATAGATTTGATTTTCCAGTGCTCGACCTGCACTGCACTTGAAAAGGAAGAAGCCATAGCATCTTTCTGCAGTCAGGAAAGATTGGGAAAATGTGGACATGAATATTATGACCAGTGGCCTACAAAAAAAGAGGGCATCGTTAAAGGATGGATAGATCGCTAAGATCACATTCTCTCTTTGTAGCAAGGGTGTGGGACCTCACAATACACAGGGAGCTTCTTAAGGATGTATGCTATTCATTAGATGATCTATCCCCTCAAAGTTCACTGATATGGTCAATAATATTACAAAATATTTGCAAATGTTACATATATGGATGATAATTAATCTTTTAAATACAACTCCACATATTCTGCAGGATCCCTTACTGACAAAAGCAAGTCTGTCTTGCAGTTTCATGTACTTGCCTTGCCATCACTTATGTACAGGTTTCAAACATTAAATTCTTGCACCATTGAGTTCCATATAAAAGCTACCCAGGCTAACTATTAAAGGTGAAACTCTAATTTCACCCCTGCTCTCTACTGAATTAGCTTAATGGAAACAGCTAACAGTACGACAATTAGCCTCAGCATCCTGTATCCTGTTGCTATTGGAGGTTGTTTTTTTTTTTAAAAAAAGGCTTTCAGAATTAGTTTTCCATCAGAAAATTAAAAACTAGCATTTCTGTAACACTTTATGATTTCAGAACATATCAAAAAATGGTTAACAACTATTTCAGAACATTCAAAAAGTGTGGCTAAAGTTGCAAAGTAGGGATAGCTGATTTACGCACAATAAGGTCCCAAAAAAAATCTTGAAGGCAACACCACAGGGGAAGAAACAATGTGTGCGCGTTCAAATATCGTGATGCATTTTCCCCAAGCAAAACTAAAAAAAAATTGCAAACAAATTCACCACTGGTAGGAAAAGAGCCATGTACCATTTTCTCAATTTGAATCAAGAATGCGAATCCTTTAAAATGTTATCCAATGCATTAACTAGTAACGTGACAAATTGGGAATCCAGATGTGGCTAACTGCATTTCTGATCAGTAAAATTTAAAAAAAAACACGTAAAAAAAGACACATTGCACATGTAATCTCACTAGCCCTATTTTAATTCAGTAGGCATGCGTACTTTAAGCTTTTTTGTTTGTTAGAAAAAAAAGTGCAAGATAAAAAGCAGTGTGCTCATTGTTTGAGTGCTTCATTTCCTTGGCCACTGAATGATGTGTATACTTACTTAACATGTAAAATGAAATGCATTTACAGGTATCGTGCGAGGGCCTGAAAAGCGTATTTCACTAAAATTAATGCATGACTAAGTCACGTCCGACAAGTTAGCAATTTCAATGAGACAACACTGACTTGAAAAAAAGTTAACTTTTCAATTTACAGAAACATATCAGATCTACATTTCAGTACTGACTGCAAAGAGTTTTTCTTAAAAAATTTAAGAGCTTTGGACAAAAGAGAGCTGTTTGGTAGCTACAACGGGCCACTGACAGCAGAATGTGTGATTTGGGAGACAGAAGCTTAGTTATCTGTGCTCAAGTGATTCACATTTTCTCCCCCTGCAGATGAGCATTTGTACAACATGGTCATGTTTGTCTGGGATGGGGGCTATTACTTCTTTATTCAAGCATACTTCTTGCTGGGTCAAAGGAATTGCAATAAATACCATCACTGAGAAGGCCTGCAGGGTATCAGTCATTCCCCAAGAAAAGCATAAATTGGACTGCAAATTTAATCAGGATGTTTTTTTTTGTTAAATAAGAAGTTTAAATGCTTTGCTCAACAATGGATTTTGCAGAAGAAAAGCATTTTGGAATCAACCAGGTACAGTATTACCTAACCAGCTTCCATGACCAATATAGAGAAATTAAACCAATCTGGCTCAAGCCCATCTTTTCATGGTCATGTGTTAAGTCACAACCAGAATCTTATTTTCTAGGCTGCAAACATGAACATTTTGTGATACAATTTGTGATCTCTGCTTCCAAGAGACTCAGTTACCTATTTTCAAGTGGCGGATGAAGCCTTGCTTCTGAAACATTATAGTAGCCACCTCCCAACGCCATGCCGCTCAAAGTCAGCATTATGCCACTAAGCCAATCTGCAATAATATCTGAATATTAAAGATCAACATTCAAGATTAAAGATAGCAGTTTACACAAGTGCAAGGATCACATAACACTTGTTTACGGCAAAGAGAAGAATTGTCTGGAGATTTTATTTGTTGCAATATAAATCAGTCCAAATCAAAATCTACTCTGGTGAGAAATGTTAATGCATTTATTTTGGTCATGGTTGGGGTGGTGGAGGATGGTGCGGATAAAGAAAGAGGGTATCATCATTTAAACAATGTGCCGGAATATATGACAACTATTTCTACATTAAACACATACATCTAGAGTTTCAATCCAACAAAAGATGTGAGGAATAAAAACAGAAAATACTGGTAAAACTCAGCAGGTCTGACAGCATCTGTGGGGAGAGAAACAGGGTTAATGTTTTGAGTCTGTATGATTCTTCTTCAGAGCTCAGATTTCCAGCATCTGCAGTATTTTGCTTTTATTAAAGAATGTGAGGAACCCAAATCTAAACTGAGCTATTCTGCCATTCTAGCTTTTCTGTTCCGTGCTTATTAGAGTCCTTTGTCAATATAAACAACTTGATTAGATCACCCCACAGCCTTCTAAATACATGGAAACACAGCCAAGTTTACACAACCTGTCCTTATAATTTAACCCTTCAAGCCTGATTCTATTGATATTGTGTTATATCCTCTTCGAGGTCAATAGAACTTTCTTTTGGTTCGGTGCCCAGAATTGAACACAGTACTCCAGATGGGGTCTTACCAAGGCTTTGTACAACTGACGCATCACATCTGCCCCTTTGTATTCCAGACCCCAAAGAGGTAAAAATCAACATTCCATTAGCCTTTTTGATTACCTTTTGCAACTCGCTTTTACTGCATATAGACATCTAAATCCCTTTGCTCTTCCAAAGTCCCTGGTCTTATGCAAATAAAATATTCCAATTTGTCTACCAGAGTTAAGGAGATGACCTCACACTTCCCCATGATGGTGCCCCATATGTTATTGTTTTGCATACTCACTTAAGGCTATGCGCCTTTGTAACTTCCTGCTCCCATCTACACACCTCACCTCCTAAATTAGCATCATCTTCAAACTTTGATATACAACTCTCTATTCCTTCAAAGTCATTAACATGTTAAGGTGAAAAGATGAGCCCCTAGTACAGATCTGAGGAAGACCACTTGTTTTATCTCAGAGAATAGTCCTATTATCCATACTCTGCTATCTCCCAATTAATTACCAGCCCACATCACAAGGTTACCTCCAATTTTAAGTGTACTTATTTTTTTTCTAATCTCTTATGTGGAACCTTTCTAAATGTCTTTAGCAGTTCATAATGACCACTGGAAATCCATGTAGGCACTCTCTTGACCGCCTATTCAAAGAAAATTCAACTAGATCAGTCGGACACAATCTATCCTTCTCAAATCCATGCTAGTTCTTTGATCAGCTGAAACTTACCCAAGTGCTCACTGTTTATGACAGATTCCAGTAACCTCTCCAAAGTGGCCATTAAACTATCTGTAGTTACCTGGTTTCTCCTTCCCTCCCTGCTTAAATAATGGAGTAACGTTTGCAATTTTTCAATCCAAAGGCTCAATTCCTGAATCCAGAGAGCTCTGGAAGACAATGACCAATGCATCTGCAATTTCCTTGCTCTATCTTCCAGAGTTAAATTCCAAAACACAAGAAGGATATAAAGCAGCAGAATGTTGCAGAAAAATGGTAGGGGCCCCAGAGCAACTTGCTGTGAGGGAGCGCATTAGGAACATGAATAGATAATTCAGCACCCCAAGCCTGATCCACCATTTAATGGGATCATAGTTGATCTGCATCCTAACATCATTCACCCATCTTGCCCCCATATCCCTCAATGCCCTTGGCAAGCAAAAATTGATCAAACTAAGACTGGTTTTTGTGGGGGCGTGTTCCAAACTTTCACCCTTTGCATAAAGAAATATTTCTGAACTTCTCTCCTGAGTGGCCTACACTTTTGATTTTAAGGTTATATCCCCTTGCCCTAGGCTCCTCCACCAGGAAAAAAGATTTGACTTATCTACCATTGCATCCCTAAACCTCAGTCAGATCACTCCTAACAGTGCTTTGAGATATCTCATGGTTGTGAAAAGCACTCTATAATCTTTCATAATCTTCTATATTCCAGAGAATTCAAGCCTAGTTCATGTAATCTATCCTTATAACATAACTCTTGGAGCACTGATAACATTCTGGTCAATCTGCACTACACTCTTTCCACTGTCAATATATCCTTTTTAAGATACAGTGCCCAGAACTGCACACAGTACTGCAGGTGTGGTCCAACATGGCTTTGTACAGCTATAGTAAAAATTCCTCCCCTTTAAATTGCAACCCTCGAGTTATAAATGTTAACATTCCATTAGCTTTCTGATTATTTGTTTAGACCTGACTATGACATTTTGGTGATCTAGGTACATGAACCCCTATATCTCTTTGGACCATGCACTGTTCCTAGCTTTTCAACATTCAAAAAAAAAAATACTCAGATCTATCTTTTTTGATCCAAAATGGATGACTTTACACAACCTGTGCCTTTAACATAACGAAATGTTCCAAGGTGCTTCGCAGAAGTATTATAGAACAAAAATAAACAGAGTCAAATAACAAGGTATTAGGTAACAAGAGCTTCATCATAGAGTTTAGTTTTAAGGAGTGCCTTTAAAGGAGGAAATCAATTTGGAACAGTTTTCCCCATTCAATTATCTATCAACATCTTTGTGCAATTTTATTCTCCCATCTGCACTACTTAATATGCCATTTATCTTTGGGTCATCAGCAAACTTTGGGCATATGGCTCCATAGTGTGCGTTTAAGCTGTTAATAAAATAGTCAATAGGTGAGGCTACGGTATAAGTCCTTGTGCAACACCAGTAGCCATCTCCTACCAATTTGAGTGCATATATTTAGATTACACCTTTAATGTAATAAAATATCCCAAGGTATTTCACTGAAGCATTATAAAACAAAATATGACACTCAATCACAAAGAGAAATTAGATGACCAGAAGTTTGGTCACAGAGATAGGTTTTAAAGAATTTCTTAAAGGAGGAAAGCGGGGAAGAATATTTCCAAGCTTAGGGCTAGGCAACTGAAGGCATGATCACCAATGATGGAGCGATTAAAATTGGGGGTGATGAAGAGGCTAGAATTAAAGGGGCACAGATATCTTAGAGGTTTGTGGGGTTGGAAGAGATTACAGGAATGGACGAAACTATGGCATGCTTTGAAAACAAGGATGAGAATTTTAAAATCAAGGCGTTGCTTGACCAGAAGCCAAAGTAGGTCTGCAAGCACAGGGGTAATAGGCGAACAGGACTTAGTGCAATATTTAAGACATGGGCAGCAGAGCTCTGGATGACTATAAATTTACACATCTGGAATAAAAAGCTAGTATCAGTAATGTTGATTGTGAAGTTACCGGATTTCCTCAAAAACTGATCATTTTTACTAATATTATAACTATGTGACTCTAGACCCACAGCAATGTGGTTGTCTCTTAATTGCCCTCCAAAATGGCCTAGCAAGTCACTCAGCTGCATCAAAACCACTACAAAAACTACAATTGGAATAAAACAGGGCAGACTACCAGGCATCAGCCTTGGAGCCAGATTCATACATGACAAAAGCACACTCTGCCCAGTCAATCTGAAAAGTCCTCCCCAACAACACCATGGGCTTGTGCCAAAATTGGGATAGTTGTCCCAAGGACAAGGTAAGTAACAACTTAACATAGTCACGCTCACAGAGTATTTACAGCCAATGTCCAAGACTTCTCTATCACTATTGTCAGGTATGCTTTGTCCCAGTGGTAGGGCAGACCCACCAATGGTGTCAGCAGAGTAGTATAACCTGGAGAGGCAGGTGTGGGTGGGGGAGGTGAAGAAAGAATAATGGCTCTGAGAGTCCTCAATTTGGGCCCTGTACTCGTTGAAGTCTCATGACATCAGGTAAAAATATGGTCAAGGAAACCTTCTGCTTGGATTATCACCTAGTTCCTTCCCTCAGCTGAAGAATCAGTACTCTTCCATTTTGAACATCACTTGGAAGAAGCACTGAGGGTAGCAAAGGCACAGAATGGGTGGTAGGTTTGAACGCCCATCACCAAGAATGGCTTAGTAGAACGACAACTGTTTGGAGTTGCCGAGTACGAAAGGACATAGTCGCTAGACTGGGCCTGTGGCAATTTGTGAAAGGACCAACAAGAGGGAAATCAACTTGACTTTGCCTTCAGCAAGCTATCACAGATGCATATGTCCTTGATAATGTTGGTAGGGACGACCACTTGTGGACATGAAGTCCTGTCTTCAAACTGATAGACACCTCCAGAGTGCTGTGCACCTCTACAACATCAACACAATGTAGTTTCATGACCCGGCCGGCATATTCTTCACTCTACCAGCATCAAGCCAGGTGGCCAATGAGAAGTGTAGCAGAGCATGCCAGAAGCAGCACCAAGGATACTTTATAAAGGAGTCTTCAACTTAGTAAATCTACAATATAAACATCTTTCGGATGAGATGTTAAACTGAGGCCCCATCTGCCTGGTTGGGTGATGTAAAATATCTCATAGTACTATAGCAAAGAAGAGCAAGTGAGATATCCCCAGTATCCTGGCCAATATTTGTACCTCAATCAACATAACAAAAAACATAATCTGCCATTATCATGTTGCTAAGTGGCTGCCGTGTTTCCTACATTATAACAGTTTATACACTTCAGAAAGTACTTCATTTGATGTAAAGCACTTTGAGACGTTCGATAGTTGTGAAAAGTGCTATTTAAATGCAAGTTGTTTTTTTCTTTTGTAAACAGCGGAAATAGCAGTCTATAGACAGTTAAGCAATCACAACCAGTGGGTCACATCAAAGTTCTGCAGTCCTGCCGAGTCCAGAAGTGATAATGGTGAACTAAACAACTAACAAGCAGAGGAAATTCCATGAACATCCCAATCCTCAAATGATGAAGGAGTCTGTGATAATAAAAGCTCACATTACTCAAGTACCTCGATGCCCTGGGCTGTCATTGGAATCAGCTTTCTGCTAAGCATAGATGCATTGTGTAAGAAAGCCAAAGGCAAGAATATCATCTCAGATAAAATGGGTAATGGAATGTATGAATTCATTCAGCTACGTCTATGATGCTCTGAAATCCATTAGCTTGGTCACGTATGCAGGATACGGAGATGGTTTATACGATCAATATAACCATGGTAAAGTGACAGGACGCACACAAGACCAATATAACTATGCCAACAAGATGATTAGAAGGGATTGAGGACAGCCAAGTGCATCCTACTACTCCATGCTGTTATTTTGATGTCACTTGTATGAATCTTTGTTTTACTAACGTTTGTTGGTGATATGCATGGAATATAGAGATCAAAAGTAGAATTACCATATGAAGTGAGTGGGATTCTCTATGCCTCACTCATGCTGGAATTGTAATGTATGATGTCTCAATAAATGCCTGATCCTGCTTTGTTACAACTGCATGTGTATGTACTCTGATGTTTAATTAACAAGACATATTAAAAGAAAAGGGTCGAACCAACCTAACACTTGAGCGCAAAAGGCAAGGTTGAAGCATATCTTCAGCCAGAAGTGCTGAGTGGATGATTGATCTTGGCTTCCTCCCGAGGGCTCCACCATCAGAAGCCAATCTCCACCCAAATCATTCCATGTGATATTAAGAAACACTGGATACAAAAATGGCTATGAGCCCCGAATACATCTTGGCTTTAGTGCTGAAGGCTTCTGCCCCAGAAAGTAGCCTTTCATACAGCTAAACTTTTTTCAGCACAGCTACAGCACTGTCATCTACCAGACAAGAATAGAAAACTGTCCTGGTATGTCCTCTCCATAAAAAGCAGGGAGAAATTGACCTCGGCCAATTACCATACCATAATCATCAGCAAAGAGACGGAAGACGTCAAACTGTGCTAGCAAATGCACTTACTCAGAACTTACTCAATAGCTTGCTCACAGGTGTTCAGTTTGGATTCCTCCAGAACCACTCAAACATAGACAAAAGAGTTGAAATCCAGGAGGTGAGGTGAGAGTGACTGCTCATCATCAAAGCCGCATTTGACAGAGTGTGATCCTGAGGAGCCCTAGTAGAATTGGAGTCAATATGAATCCACAAACATTCTACTGGCTACAATCATACTTCAATACAAAAGGAAGATAGTTGTGATTGTTGGAGGCCAGTCATCTCAGCCCCAGAACATTGCTGCAGGAATTCCTCAGGGGTGAGTCCCAAGTCCAGCCATCATTAGCTGCTTCAGGAACCTTTCCTCCATTATAAGGTCAGAAGTGGGAATGTTTGCTGAATATTGTATGGTGCTCAGTTTCACTCGACGCCTCAGATATTGAAGTAGTTTGTACCCCCGTGCAACAAAACCTGAACAACATCCAGGCTTAGATTCGTAAGTTGCAAGAAACAGTCATGCCATGCAGTGTCAGGCAATTGTTAAGAACTGTATTTTTCTTTTAAAATATGGAAGAACATTGCATTATCTGGACACTTGGAAACTGACCTGGATTTTAAAAAAGGGTCATAAGCTCACCTTGGAATGTGAACAAGCATGCCTTTTCCAAGAAAATCACCTGACCAGCAAAGGACTTAATGGGG
The DNA here is from genome assembly GCF_017639515.1 of Carcharodon carcharias. NCBI lineage: Eukaryota > Metazoa > Chordata > Chondrichthyes > Lamniformes > Lamnidae > Carcharodon > Carcharodon carcharias. Next base: position 41,794,461 of record NC_054492.1, read on the forward strand.
GGAGAGCTTATGAATTGCAATTGATGGAAAAAAACTGGTTTAAAGGCACAGAGGAGCTTTAAGTTTTGAACTGAATTTTTTGAACTCAGTTGGGAATTAACTGAGAAAGTGAAGCAGCCCAGCTCCCCTGCTCCTTGCCTTGTCTGAAATAGAGTGCTTATTAGTATCCAGGAAGAAGTTCTCATCTCAGTGGAACTTCTTTCTCTTTGGAAACCTGAGAGGCTGAGACAGAAGGATTGATCGGCTCTATTTTCCTTCATGCCAAAGCTCCGTTGATGAGAACTAGGAGTGACCTGTCTTCACACGAGGGAGCTCCAGATCAACAGTGTCGAAACCCTGCAAACTTTATCTTTTAAAGTCTTTTGTTCAACTGCCCATCTCTGCAGAGACCCTATTTATTTGTCCTTTGTTAGTGTGCGGGTGCACGCTGGGGAATTTAAGACGGATAGTTACACTCCCAGATTACAAATCATGTGTTAACCAGTTCTTGCAACTTTTTAAAAAAAAATTGCTTTGTAATAAATCAATATTTCTATGAGGAGTTGGCATGAAAGAAGAGTTGAGGCCTGGGGCAGATCTGCCATGATCTTATTGAATGACGGGGCAGGTTTGAGGGGCTTTATGGCCTACTCCAGCGCCTATTTCTTATGTTCTTATTCTGAGTTTAGTGAAGGAAGGCTGGTTAAAGTCTCTTACATTCTGGGTGTAACAATAGTGAAGGTAAATCACTGGCCATTTTAGTGAGTGAATTAAACTTTTAAACTAATGTTGTGACCTATGAAGTAGTAGGGCTAGATAAACCTCACACTCCTCCCACCCCAGTCATAACACAATGACCACCTACAACAAGCAAAAATCTAACCCCCCATCTCCCTTGATTTTCACTATCATGAAATCCCAAACCATCAACATCCTGGCAGGGGTGGGGTGAGCACTGAAATCACCATTAACCAGAAACTTAACTGGACCAGGTGCATAAATACTGTGGCTACAAGAGCAGGTTAGAGGTTGGGTATTCTGCAGCGTGCAACTCACTTCCTAACTCCCCAGAGTCTTTCCACCAATTACAAGGCACAAATTGAGAGTGTGATAGAATACTCCCCACTTGTCTGGATGCGGTTCCAACTAACTGAAGCAGCTCAACCAGTTCAGAACAAAGCAACTCATTTGACTGGCACCCCATCTACCAGCTTAAAAATTCAATCCCTCCACCATCTGCACACAGTGGCAGCAACATGTACCATCTACTAGATGCATTGCAGCAACTCACTAAGCCTCCTTCAGCAGCACATTCCAAAACTGTGATCTCCATCTCCCAGAAGGACAAAGACAGCAAATGCATGAGAACAAGTTCCTCTCCTAGCCATTCTGACGTGGAACCATATCGCTGTTCCTTCACCGTCAGTGGGTCAAAATACTGAAACTGCCTCCCTATCAGCACCATGTGTGTAGCTACACCACACGGACTGCAGTGATTCAAGAAGCTCATGGTGAGCCATCTACAAGGACAATTAGGGATGCATAATTAGGCAGAAATGCTCACATTCCATGAACAAATAAAAAGGGAAACGATCTATGAAACAAGTGAGATACAGCTAGCCGTGATTTACAGGATGCGTGGAAAGTGATGCATTCTTTTGAGATATAGAATCAACATACTAGTGAGGGATGACGAAGGGGTTAAGGATGGATCCTAGCGATCTCCAAAGAATAAAAACACAAGGTAAGGAGAAGATATTGCTGGATGCATGGGGATCAGAGATGGAATCATGCAAGGTCAATGCCAACTATGGAGAAGAGGTTGTGTAGTAGCATGGCATGACCAACAGTATCAAATACCATGGACAGATTGTTCCTCCCTGTGAATGCATACAACTGTGCAGAACAAAGGATATCTTTCATGATTTTGACCAAGGCAGTGTTGGTGTCAGGAGCAGACTCCGTCATTGATGCAACCAAGTAAATGCCTCATCATTTAAGGGATCAAACCAAAAGTGCAACCACTGAACAAAATACCTTGTCTACAGCCCCAACATCTAACTGCACACTGATGAGATCATTCTATGGCACTCCCTAAAAAGGTCAATACCGTCTCTTAGCCTCTGTTGCAACATTTGTACTTGCAACTTGAAAATTAATCCAGAAACTGTAGGTCAACACCCATAACATAATATCCAGCATTTTGTCAAAGGTTTTTTGTATTAGTATATTTAGTATTACAACTTCCTTCACTTTCTATAATAATGTTCCATTCTCCATTTAATTCTCCTTGCTTCTTTATTAAGTATATTTATAATAGATCATTTCAATTTTGTTTGTGAAAGTTCTGCTATTTGGTACCAACATAAAATGGTAAATTAAACTAGTTTGGAATATTTGACAAAGACTGTAGAATATTCTACTTACTACTTTATAATTAATATAAGCTAGTGCCTTTAATGTAATGAAACATCTTAAGACACTTCACAGGAGCATTATATATAAAAAAAAAAGTATGACATCAAGCCACATAAGGAGATATTAGGACAGATGACCAAAACTTGGTCAAAGAGGTAGGTTTTATGAAGTGTCTTAAAGGAGGAAAGCACAGTGGAGGGAAACTACAGTGGTAGAGACCTAGGCAACTAAAGGCATGGCCATCAATAATGGAATGAATATTATTGTGAATGCAAGTGAGCAGGATCATAAAAGTGCAGATATCTCGGAAGAGTTGTGGGGCTGGAGGAGATTTGAGGGGGGGGGGGGGGGGGGGGGGGGGGGGGGGGGGGGGATGGGGAAAAAGCCATGGAGGAGTTTGAAAATATGGATGAGAGCTGTAGAACCAAGACATTGCTTGACTGGTGGCTAAAGCAGGTCAGTGAGCACAAGGGCAATAGGGGAATAGGAACAGGACTTCCTGCAAGTTAAGACACAGGCAGAGTTTTAGATGACCTCAAAACTACAGAGGGTGGAATTTGGGAGACCAGCCAGCAGTGGGCTGGATTCAATTTAAAAATGCATAGTATTTTATTTGAGATGCTCTCTGGTAACCACACATAAAATTAGTTGATAAAATAATCAGAATGTAAAGAATTGATCAGAGTACTGAATGTCAGGCTATTAGTATAAACTAAACATGAACTATCAAAATTCCAATCTATAAACAAGGCATATAAATAAACTATCAACTCATAATAGCTGCTACACAAAATCTTAAAACCAAAAATTATACTGGAAAGATTGTGGCAACCAGTTTTTATGTCCTGGGTGTAATTCAGATGTCCAATTACTACATTAGGACTCAAGCTGGTTTCAATCTCAACCAGCAAGACTGCCAGAAGAAATGCTGAATTTAAAGCATTTATTCTCCAAATAATCACATCATTCAGTAGGTTTAGTATGTAAATCCAATGTCTCTGCTGCATTGACTTGGATACAAGCCCAGGTGTTACTCAAGAATAACTTCAACTTTAGCTAACTCCATATTTATTTGTAAAAACAAAACATGAAAGATAAAGCGAAGAACTAAACCCCCCCAATTCTAACAGGAAACATTTCAAACTGGAACAGTTACTCATACAGCCAACTCTTGGATTGTACTAAGATACTGAAAATGGTGATTGAACGCACAGAAATTCAGTAACTCAACTAGAGATTCAATTTTGAAAAAAGGTACCTCAAGTAATCTTTAAAGTTTTTGGGCTACACAATTGAAAATTCTCATTTTCTGTAAACAGGCAAGAATTGCAATTCCAATGTTCACAAAGTAAGTTACATAGTGACAAAATAGCTTCACTATATAACAAAACTTTAACCAGTTTCCACCACACCAGAATGCAAAACATTTCCCATTCTTTCCTCTGACTAACTCCTGCAGCACCAGTTGTGCCACATTCCTAAGAGGGCTACAGATAAACTTATTATAGGGCAGCTTGTTATTTGTAACAGGTACACAGGATCAGATAGATGCTTTAAGGCAAAAAAAAACTATATCTCAAGCGATTTTACAAGTGTTCTATTTTTGTTGCACCTGTAACAAAAGGCAAGTGACTTTCCTGATTATCCATGAGTCAAGTGTTTCTCCCTTAATTATTGCTGTGCCTGCCAAGTACCTCAATTGTACTCGCCCTAATTTAAGGACTGTAACATATGATTAAAGCCCAATAGGGTACAAATTGAGTGATATTTTTAAATGTCCCTTTAATGCGAGATTAACGTTTCCAAACGAGAAACAAAAGGGTGGATTTTTTTTTTTTAAAAAGTGGAAGGATCGAAGTGTCAGATTAGCGAACTCCCATTAAGGAGCAGCACAGACAACATTCTCAGCCAACAACATTACCTCTCGTCATTCCGCCCGCTGAAAGGAGTTGGCACCCGGTTGCTTTACAAGCTCAGATCCGGGTGAAATTTTCCACTCAGGGCCGCTGCAAGGCCTGGCCTCCTCCCCAGCACAAACAAACCAGCGAAACAAACACCCTGTCATTGATCGGTTTACCTTCGCCACCTCCTTCTTTTCCATCCCCGCTGCGCCACAAGAGAGGCTGCGGCCCCCTTTCCCAGCCCGGTGAGTGCCAGGGGCTGTCAGATAAAGCCACTCGCCGACGCTGCCAGTCCGACTGCGGACTTCATGTTGTTGGTCAGGGTTGGGCTGTTGTCGCCCTTGCGTAAACACGTCGCCGCTCGGCCACGCCCCCCCCCCCTTGCGCCGCTCGGCCACGCCCCCCTCCCTGCGCCGCTCGGCCACGCCCCCCTCCCTGCGCCGCTCGGCCTCGACCCCTCCCCACGGCTCGACCTCGGCCCCGCCCCACACCACTACCACCACCCCACCCCCGGCTCGGCTTCGGCTTCGGCCCCGCCCACCCCCTGCGCCGCTCGGCCTCGGCCCCGCCCCACACCACCACCCCACCCCCGGCTCGGCCTCGGCTTCGGCCCCGGCCCCCCCCCCAAACCCCGCGCCGCTCGGCCTCCCCTCCCTTCCCCTCCCCCACCCCCCCTTGCACCGCCCTGCCACGGACCCCCCACGGCTCGGCCTCGGCCCCGCCCCACGACCACCACCACCTCCCCCCCACCCCCCCCCCCGGCTCGGCTTCGGCCTCGGCCTCGGCCTCGGCCCCGCCCGCGCCGCCAGGCCCTGCACCGCCCCTCCCACGCGCCGCTCCCACGCGCCGCTCGGCCCCGCCCCCCCCCCCCCCCCCCTATTCGGCGCCGCTCGGCCCTGCCCTGCCCCGCCCCTCCCACGCGCCGCTCCCACGCGCCGCTCGGCCCCGGCCCCACCCCCGGCCACCGCTAGCTCCGCCCATTCCTGGAGCGACGTCGCCACGGCCGAGGTCCGCCTCAACAGCGCCCGGTAAGCCGAGCCCGTCCGTACGCGCCAAACGTGCCGCTTCCCCACACTGGGAACAAAGGCTGAGATAGGGGCAGACCGGGTGCTTCTATTTCTTTATTTTTAGTATTTCTCTTGCTTTTACACGGCCAAAGATTTGACGATCTTAGAATAACCACGGATTTTAAAAATAAGCAACTGGCCCTTTTAGATGTGAAGCAGCCCACATTTCAAACCAAAGTGGGTCAGAGTTGCCTCCCAAAGACTTAATAGGACCAGATGTTAGGTACGTGCAAATTAGGAGCAGGAGTTGGACTCTTTGACTCCTCGAACCTGCTCCACCGTTTGATAAGGTCTTGGCTGATCTGATTGTGGCCTGAACTGGAGGAACAACACCTCACCTTCCGACTAGGGACTTTACAGCCTTCCGGACTGAATATTGAATTCAACAACTTTAGGTCGTGAGCTCCCTCCCCCATCCCCATCCCCACCCCCTTTCTGTTTCCCCCTTCCTCTTTTTTTTCCCAATAAATTATAAAGATTTTCCTTTTCCCACCTATTTCCATGATATAAAAAAAAATATAAAAAAAAAACCCCACTAGAGCTATACCTTGAGTGCCCTACCATCCATTCTTAATTAGCACATTCGTTTAGATAATATCACCAACTTTAACTTTAACACCTATGTGTTCTATTGTACTATTGTGGTTGACATCTTTTGATGAGCTGCTTCTATCACTGCTTGTTTGTCGCTACAACCACACCCCCTCCCCCTCCACCTCTCTGTCTCTCTATCTCTCCGCCCCCCACACACACACCTTAAACCAGCTTATATTTCAGCTCTTTCCTGGACTCGAACTCAAGTTCTGTCGAAGGGTCATGAGGACTCGAAACGTCAACTCTTTTCTTCTCCGCCGATGCTGCCAGACCTGCTGAGTTTTTCCAGGTAATTCTGTTTTTGTTTTGGACTTCCAGCATCCGCAGTTTTTTTGTTTTTATCTCTTGGTTTCCCCCCCAGTCTATCCCGTTATACCCTTTGACTTCCTTTAGTCAGGAATCTATCTAACTCAAACCTTAAACATATTCCATGCCCCGGTCTACACCGCTCTCCGGGGGAAAAGAGTTTCACAGGCCAGCAACCCTGGACTGAAAACAAAATCTTTCCTCATCTCCACCTTAAATGGGAGACCCTTATTTTTAAACTGTGCCCCCCCCCCCCCCCCCCCCCCATTCTAGTCTCTCCCATGAGGGGAGACGTCCTCTCTGCATCCACTCAGGATCTTAAATATTTCAGTCAAATCACCTCTCATTCTTCTACACTCCCATACAGGCCTAATGCGTTCCACCTTTCCTCATAAGATAACCACTTCATCCCAGGAAAACAGTGGAGTGAACATTTCCTGAACTATATCCTTTCTTAAGTAAGGAGACCAAAACTATACAATACTCCAGTTGTGGTTTCAAAAGCCCTGCACAGATGTAACAAAACTTCTAACTTTCAATTTGCAATAAACAACATTCCATTTGCCTTCCTAATCATTTGCTGTATCTGCATACTAACTTTTGAGATCCCTGTGTACTGCAGAGCCCTGCAATCTCCATTTAAATAATATACTGCTTTTCTATTCTTCCTGCCAAACTGGACAAGTTCATATTTTCCCACATTAAGCTCTATCTGCCAATTGTTTTGCCCACATTCACTTAAATTGTCTGTATCTCTTTGCAGATTCCTTATTTCTTTTTCACAACTTACTCCCCATTTATCATTGTGACATCAGCAAATTTAGCAACCATACATTCAGCCCCTTCATCCAAGTCATTGATGGGAACCAGAGCAATAGGTCAGCAGGTGAAATAAATGACTGGGAACTAGTGAATATGGTCAGTAGGGCTAAGAGGAAGAGCAGACAGGGAGAAATTACTGAACACAGTGGGACTGGGGGTCTGAAATGCATTTGTTTCAATGCAAGAAGTATAACAGGCAAGGTAGATGAGCTTAGAGCTTGGATTAGTACTTGTATTAGGACTATGATGTTATTGCTATTACAGAGACTTGGTTGATGGATGGACAGGATTGGCAAACAAACGTTCCAGGATTTAGATGTTTCAGGCAGGATAAAGAGGGATGTAGAAGAGGTGGGGGAGTTGCACTGCTGGTTAAGGAGAATATCACAGCTGAACGACAGGAGGACACCTCAGAGGGCTCATGCAGCGAGGCAATATGGGTACAGCTCCAGAATAGGAAGGGTGCAGGCACAATGTTGAGGGTTTACTATAGGCCTCCCAGTTGCCGGCGAGAGATTGAGGAACAGTTATGTAGGCAGATTTTGGAAAGATGTAAAAGCAATAGGGTTGTTGTGGTGGGTGATTTTAACTTTCTCTATATTGACTGGGAATCACTTAGTGCTAGGGGTTTGGATGGTGCAGAATTTGTAAGGTGCATCCAGGAGGGCTTCCTGAGACAATATGTAGATAGTCCAACTAGGGAAGGGGCAATACTGGACCTGGTATTAGGGAATGAACCCGGCCAGGTGGTCAAAGTTTCAGTAGGGGAGCATTTCGGGAAAAGTGACCATAATTCAGTAAGTTTCAAGGTACTGATGGATAAGGATAACAGGAGTCCTCGGGTTAAGGTGCTGAATTGGGGGAAGGTTAATTATAACAATATTAGGCAGGAACTGAGGAATCCAGATTGGAGGCGAATGTTTGAGGGCAACTCAACAACTGACATGTGAGGGGCTTTCAAACGTCAGTTGATAAGAATTCAGGACCGGCATGTTCCTGCTAGGATGAAGGATAAGTATGCCAAGTTGCAGGAACCTTGGATAATGAAGAATATTGTGAGATTAGTCTATAAGAAAAGGGAAGCATTTGTAAGGGCTTGAAGGCTAGGAACAGATGAAGCCCGTGGAGAATATAAAGAAAATAGGAAGAAACTTAAGTAAGGAGTCAGGAAGGCTAAAAGGGGTCATGAAAAGTCATTGGCAACCAGGATTAAGGAAAATCCCAAGGCCTTTTATACATATGTAAAAAGCAAGAGGCTAGCCAGGGAAAGGGTGGGCCCATTCAGGGACAGAGGTGGGAATCTGTGTGTGGAGCCAAAAGAAATGGGAGAGATACTAAATGAGTACTTCTCATCAGTATTCACCAAAGAGAAGGACTTAGTGGTCGATTTGTCTAGAGAAGAGTGTGTAGATAGCCTGGATCATATTAAGATCAAAAAAGAGGAGGTGTTAGGCGTCTTGGATGCTGCCAGACCTGCTGAGTTTTTCCAGGTATTTTTGTTTTTGTTTTGAAGAATATTAAGATGGATAAGTCCCCAGGGCCAGATGGGATCTACTCCAGAGTACTGAGGGAGGCAAGGGAGGAGATTGCTGGGGCCTTGACAGAAATCTTTGTATCCTCACTGGCTACAGGTGAGGTCCCAGAGAACTGGAGAATGGCCAATGTTGTTCCATTGTTTAAGAAGGGTAGCAGGGATAATCCAGGAAATTACTGGCCGGTGAGCCTTACGTCAGTGGTAGGGGAATTATTGGAGAAGATTCTTCGTGACAGGATTTACTACCATTTGGAAGCAAATGGGCGTATTAGTAAGAGGCAGCATGGTTGTGTGAAGGGGAGGTCGTGTCTCACTAACTTGATCGAGTTTTTCGAGGAAGTGACAAAGATGATCGACGATGGAAGGGCAGTGGATGTTATCTTCATGGATTTCAGTAAGGCCTTTGACAAGGTCCCTCATGGCAGACTGGTACAGAAGGTAAAGTTGCACGGGATCACAGGTGAGCTGGCAAGATGGATATAGAATTGGCTTGGTCATAGAAGACAGAGGGTAGCAGTGGAAGGGTGCTTTTCTGAATGGAGAGCTGTGACTAGTGGTATACCTCAGGATCAATGCTGGGACCTTTGCTGTTTGTAGTATACATAAATGATTTGGAGAAAAATGTAACTGGGCTAATTAGTAAGTTTGCAGACGACACTAAGGTTGGAGGAGTTGCAGATAGTGAAGAGGATTGTCAAAGGATACAACAGGATATAGATCATTTGGAGACTTGGGCAGAGAAATGGCAGATGGAGTTTAATCTGGACAAATGCAAGGTAATGCATTTTGGAAGGTCTAATACAGGTAGAAATTATACAGTAAATGGCAGAACCCTTAAGTGCATCGACAGGCAGAGGGATCTGGGTGTACAGGTCCACAGGTCACTGAAAGTGGCAACGCAGGTGGATAAGGTAGTCAGGAAGGCATATGGCATGCTTGCCTTCATCAGCAGGGGTATTGAGTATAAAAGCTGGGAAGTCATGCTGCAGCTGTATAGAACCTTGGTTAGGCCACACTTGGAATATTGCGTGCAATTCTGGTCGCCACATTACCAGAAGGATATGGAGGCATTGGAGAGGGTGCAGAGGAGGTTTACCAGGATGCTGCCTGGTCTGGAGGTTATTAGCTGTGAGGAGAGGTTGGAGAAACTCGGATTGTTCTCACTAGAGTGACGGAGATTGAGGGGCGACTTGATAGAAGTTTACAAAGTTATTAGTGGCATGGACAGAGTAGATAGTCAGAAGCTTTATCCCAGGGTGGAAGAGTCAATTACTAGGGGACATAGATTTAAGGTGAGAGGAGAAAACTTTAGAGGAGACGTGCAGGGCAAGTTTTTTACGCAGAGGGTAGTAAGTGTCTGGAATTCGCTGCCAGAGGAGGTGGTGGAAGCAGGTACGATAGTGCTGTTTAAGAGGCAGCTTGACAAATAAATGAATAGGATGGGAGTAGAGGGATACGGACCCCGGAAGTGCAAAATGTTTTAGTTTGACAGGCAATATGATTGGCACAGGCTTGGAGGGCCAAAGGGCCTGTTCCTGTGCTGTACTTTTTTTTGTTCTTTGTTCTTTGATAGTAAATAGCTGAGGCCCCAGCATTGATCCCTATGGCATTCCATTAATTACAGCTTACCAACACAAAAAAGACCTATTTATCCATCATCTCTGCTTCCTGTTAGCTAACCAGTCCCCTATCCATGCTAATATGTCATCCCCTAACACCATGGGTTCTTAATTTGTTTAGTGACCTTTGTTGTGGCACCTTGTCAAATGCACTTAGGAGATCCAAGTACACCACATCTACAGGTTCCCCATTAACTGTATTGTATGTTATTTTAAAAAATGAATAAATTAGTCAAACATGATCTCTTCTTCACAAAACCTTTTTGACTCTGTCTGATTACATTAAGATTTTCTAAGTACCCTGAGTCCATTATGACCCTTCACAGCTTCTGAAGAAGGGTCATATGGACTCAAAACATTAACTCTGCTTCCCTCTCCACAGATACTGCTAGACTTTTTGAGTCTTTCCAGCACTCTTGTTTTTGTTTACTCCTGGTGTTATGCACTAGCAACTATGGAACTAGGAGGAGAGATGAAGATGTGGCTGATGAGATGGTACAGCAGAGATGGCTTTAGATTCCTGACACATTGGTTTCAGTACTGGGAGATAGGACCTATAGAGGCTGAATGGGTTTCACCTCAGCTGGGACAAGTGTCGTTTTGGGGTAGTTTGCTGTATTAGGGAGGGTTTAAAATAACTTTGCAAGGGGCTGGGAATCAGGAGGTAACATTAGAGAGGAAAAACAAGTTAAGAATTGTGAAAGACAGATAGCACAAGAGTAAGAAAAGTGAGGTGGGGTCAGAGTAAGAGGGAATGCAAACGGTCTAAATTAGGTTTATTGTGCATGTATATGAAAGCATGGAGTGTGATAAGTAAGATTCATGAGCTGCAGGTGCAGATAACCAGGTGGGAATATCATGTAATGGTGATAACAGAGATCTGCTTTAAAAAGGGCAGGACTGGGTATTAAATATTCCTGGATAGAAGATGTTCAAAAAAGTTAGGGAAGGGAAGAAAGAAATGGGGCGGCAGCATCTATTGAGGGGAATATTACAGTGTTGGAGAGAAAAAGTATCCTAGAGGGGCTAAGGACAGAATCTATTTGGTTAGAGCTAAGAAATAATACAGGTAACATAACTAAGCCCACTAACTAACTAAAGTATAGAGGAACACATTTGCAAAGAAATGACAAATGGGTGCAAAAACAATATATTTATAATGGCAGACATAAATTATCCTAAGGTTTAAGTTAGCTATGGAAAAGGACAAGGAGCAATCCAGAGTGGAAATAATTAATTGGAAGGTGGGGGGTTGTAATTTCAGTGGGGTGAGAATGGATCTGTCCCGGGTAAATTGGAATCTAAGATTGGCAGCCTAAACTGAAATGGAACAGTGCCTTTAAGAGGGGATGGTTTGAGTACAGTCAAGGTGTATCCCCAAGACGGGAAAAGGCAGAGCATGCCTCTGCTGCTCTAACCCAGGTGCAGTCCCTCCCACCCCTACTCCATTTTCAGTGATGGAGCTTCTAGGTGTCTTGTTCCAACACTCTGGGAGTCTCTCCCACTCCTTAAAGGCCTCTCATCTTCTGCTCCATCCTCAAATTCACCTCCTGCTACTGCTTTGAGTTTGTTTTTATCTTAGGGCCTTGGAACACTTGCAACATTAAAAAGAAAATCTAATTACAAGTTAATGATTAATGATTGTAAGGATTTACTTGAGAAAAGGATGGAAAGTTGCTATAGGCAAATATCAGATTTCCAGGAATAAGGTAGACTGAATACAAATAATTACTGATAATATGTATATAAAATGGTTAGATGCTCTTAAAATGGACAACATAACATCCACTATAACTCAACTGGTAAAAGCTGTGAGTAGAAGGTCCCTGGTTCGTTTATTGTCCTTTGCTGTATTAACTGATGTCAGGTGCAATAGCAATCAGGGCGCTAGACATTAGTGAAAATCTGCAATGGTTATAAGTCCTGATCGCTATGAATGCCAGGTGAAGACACAATCAAGTTTGGCTGTGATGTCTCCCTTGTCCTTACTCAAATGGCTTGCCAGCTCTCACTACCTGGAGTCACATATGAAGAATATCCTCTTTGGTAAAAAGATCTGATGCCCATGGAACTGGACTTCAGCAGAAAAGAAAGAGACAAAGAACTTTGGCATAAAAGTGTATATTCCCTTTAATATTAGTAGCCCGGTTTCCTAAGAATCTAAGCTAAAAGATAATGGGTATTTTTGTCCTAACTATTCAGATTAAACCATACAAAGCCTGTGCTAATGTTTTATTCTAGTGGACACAACAAGCTTTATTGCAAATGAGGGCACATGCCCAATTGTTCACAATGAATTTAAATAGGAACACACACATGATTGTTCATAATAAATGCACTTCAAAAATAGCTTCAGTGTTTTTCTGCATACCCACAGTGGAGTATTCAATTGTAAATATCTATCTAAGTAGCACCCCCGATCTCCTTACAATCTTTATTAGCGTAAGAACCTAAAACCAAACTGTAATTTTTGTAGCGCAAATGTTGTAAAACTCCAGAATCTTAACTCTTTTTTTCAGCTGCTATTGATGAACCTTTCTTGTCTTTATTTCAGATTTCCAACATTTGTGACCTATGTCCTTTTATCTTTTTTTATTTTATTCATAGCTTCTCTCTTCTAAGTATATTATCTACGAACATACGAAATAGGAGCAGAAGTAGGCTATTCAGCCCCTCGAGCCTGCTCTGCCTTTCAATAAGATCATGGCAGATCTGTTTGTGTTTCAAATTCCACATTCCCATCTACCTCTGAGAACTCTTGACTCCCTTGCCTAACAAGAATCTATCTACCTCTGCCTTAAAAATATTCAATGACCCCACCTCCACCACCTTTGGAGGCAGAGAGTTCCAGAGTCACACAATCCTGGAGATGTTTTATTTCTCTCTCATTGTCATTATTTCTGTTGATTTCTTTGTCTCATTCACCAGCTTTGTTTGTTACAATGTATTAACGCCCACTGCCCTGCCATATTTCTTTTTCCAGCACCTGGCTCCAGCTCTGACCCAGTGCCCCGCGGTTCCAGCTGGAAATTCACCCTGTGGCCTGAATTTTACCCTTCCCCACCAGCGGGTTCGGAGGCGGCGGATGAGCATGAAATAGCTCGGATAGGCTTCCTGCTGGGTTCCCTCACACCCCGACCCCTCAGCAATTTTACACTAGTGCGCACAAGGCATCAGAAGCCCACTTTTAATTTTGGGCACCCACCCTCTTAAGGTCCGGTAATCTCTGGACCTCCCTCCCCCACTTGGCCTCTCCCCTGACACGCCAATCCCCCCCACTGTCCGCCCCGCCATTCCTCCCCTACCCTACCCGCCCTGAGACCCCCAAAAATTACCTTTCCTGGAATCCCCGGACTTAGGCCCCAGGTCCTAGTCCTGTACACTGTGGCTTCTGGGGCTGCAGGGACTAGAGAGCTCTCTAAGGTGGGACTTCCTCCCTAGTGAGGGGCAGAAGTCCTGCCTGCAGACACTTAACATTCACTGGAGCTTGAAATGGCTGCGGGGTAGGCAGTGTTGGCTGGATGTGTTCCCCACCGGGAAACCCTGCCATCCTAAAAAATCTTGGCCTATGTTCTTTGGGCCTCTTCACGATTAGTTCGAGTAGTTTGCTATCAGTGAGATCCTACCAGAAACCAATATTTTCACTGTTTCCAAAACATTTTATGGAATATTGTGTTACTCAGGTAGCAAATTGTACTTCATACAGTATGAGTCTAAATTTGCAAGGTTTGTCATGGGATGTTGTAAAAGTCAAATCAGATGGGTATTAATAATCACTGATAGCTCTGAGACATCCAACACCTCTCACCAATTTAAGCAAATAAATTCCCTTAGTGGAATGTTTTTTCTCAAATTCTTTCTGCAGTAACATCACTTGAATCTGTTTTTCCACTAGTAGTTCCTCTCTCCCAGCTTGTAGTCCCCATTTTCACCATCCTTCATTTTGACCTTCAACAAACAACTTCTTGTCTTCAATTTAGACAGCAAACACTGGTAACTCCAGCAGTTCCAGGATGCCAGTCAATCCCCAGATTCACCTTATTATTCTCTGGATGCCTTTCTTCCTTTGGAACCCACTCTTATTCAGGACAGTGCTTTGGGCTTTTATCACCTCCTCTAACTTTCTCTTTTTTCCAATGAACTTGATATACTGGACAGGTTTCTTACTTTAAACAGATAACTTTACTACAGAACAAAAACAAAAATTACTGGAAAAACTCAGCAGGTCTGACAGCATCTGCGGAGAGGAACACAGTTAATGTTTTGAGTCCGTATGACTCTTCATATGGTCATACGGACTGGAAAGGTTAACTGTATTCCTCTCCGCAGATGCTGTCAGACCTGCTGAGTTTTTCCAGCAATTTTTGTTTTTGTTTCAGATTTCCAGCATCCGCAGTTTTTTGCTTTTTACTTTATTACAGAGCTCTTTTAGGAGATACATGCTTGGCCAAGGTCCACAACTAGAAAGCTCCATACCGCAACCCCCCCACCCCCGACCCTGAATTACCCGTGCTTAGGGCTCATTCATCAGAACAATCAGGTGACCCCTAAAAGGCAGTAGGAAAGTTTATACCTTCAATCGCTATACTTTCTGATTATGAATCACCTGTCTTCAGCAAGAGTATTATCTTCATTCCCCAACACCCTCACTTCATTAACTTTCAAGCTCAACATCACACTAAGTTCTTCTGTAGCCTTCTCCTTTATGCTTTGTTTGAGGAAATCCCCCTTTGTGATTCTGTGCACTTCTTGGCTCCAGCCTTTCTGAGCTTGCCTGTGACTGCTTACCTTTTCATCAAATTGAGAACCGCTGCAGCTGAATTTACGTGCTGTTAAGAACAATGTATTGCTTTAAGTTTAATT
Source organism: Carcharodon carcharias (assembly GCF_017639515.1). Classification (NCBI taxonomy): domain Eukaryota; kingdom Metazoa; phylum Chordata; class Chondrichthyes; order Lamniformes; family Lamnidae; genus Carcharodon; species Carcharodon carcharias. Next base: position 41,809,564 of record NC_054492.1, read on the forward strand.
TATGTTTTGTATTTGGGTGTAAAGAAAAGTGAAATGTGGTTTTAGTTTAATTTAGAGGTTTTTGTGAGCTGGGTGCCAGGAAACATGCCTTTTTAATGAGGTTTTACAACTCTTGAAGTGAAGAGATGGGTTACCAAGAGGTTAGTAGTTTAGTGAAGTGAAAAAAACTGTGTTGTTGCCTAGAGACAGAGGTCCAGCTTCACACAGAGAGACAGGGAAACACAGGAACGGGGTCGGTTAGCGTGTGTATACCAAATTTTTAGGTGGGCGTGAGGGTGAGCCCAACACACCCGAGTGTGAAATAAAGCGCATTGACCTTGGCTGGGCATGCCGACATCAACGCGCACACTCACGATATTCGCTAGGCAGGCGCACAATGAAGACGGAGGCACGCCCGCCATTAATTAAGTGGCCAGTTAAAGCCCTTGAGACACCAATTGTCTTGGAGTTTACGTAGCCTGTGCCATTTTTAGGCAAGGGCTAAAAAGGCAGGCCACAATGTCAAAAACCTCATCCACAGGCGGGATAAGAGGGGTCAGTGGGCTTGTAAATGCAAGTAGTTTAGGATATAACTTGCTGCTGCTTGCTTGTGTGAACAGGACATCTTCATTTCGCTTCAGAGCTGCTTTGACAGAATTAAGAGGCTTCAGTTCAGGATTCATTGTTGTTTTCCAGGCCCCCGGAAGATTCATACCATTGGGACCTTCCAGGTATCAGACAGCCTTCCCTTACCCTGGGAATGGGGATTGTAGTCTCCGCTGGAGGCACCTCCTCTGAGGAAGAAGAGAGGGCCAGAAGAGGGAGGAGGCCAGGAGTCCTTATTCAGCCTCCAGGGGAGCAACCTGTGGGAGGAGATGGACAGGCACAAGGGGCACAGGGCCAACAGGAAGTCCAAGGGAGAAGGGTCCACAGAAGATGTCAGGATTTAGAGGTGGCCTTGCAGCTACCTCAATACGTCTGAGGTGCAGTGCTGAAGGAGGCTCTGACTCTCAAGGGAGACAGTGACCTCCATTTATCAGCAGATCGGTCTTGAGATCAGCTCCAACTGTGTGGGTGGACACCCTATGCCAGCGGAGCTGAAGGTCATGGTGGCCGTCAACTTCTATACCTCTGGCCCCTTCCAAGGGATCTGAGCGGACTCTCCCAATCAGCTGTCCACAGTTGCATCAAGCTGGTGACAGACATTCTGTTCAGACATGCATTGACTTTTATTCACTACCGTATGAATGAGGCTAGCCAGGCAGAGCAAGCCACAGGCTTTGCAGCAATAGCTGGGTTCCCTCGCATCCAGGGTGCAATCGACTGCACATATGTGGCCATCAAGGCACCAACGGGTGAGTCGGGAGCCTTCGTCAACAGGAAGGAATTCCAGGCGATGAACGTGACCACAGGATGCAGATTCTGCAGGTATGTGCAAGGTACTCTGGCAACTCCCATGACGCTTATACCCTCAGACACTGCCAAGGCTCTTCAGTGCTCCTGCCCAACTGGATGGATGGCTGCTGGATGACAAGGGCTCATGACGCCTCTCTGCCATCCAAGAACAGAGGCCAAGCAGCGGTACAACAGGAGCCACACCTCCACAAGGACGGTGTTAGAAAGAACCATAGGTTTTCTCAAGATGTGCTTCCAATGCCTGGATCTTTCAGGGGGCGCACTCCAACACCCCCCAGATCCTGTGTCACTGATAGTGGTTGCATGCTGCACTCTTCACAATCTGGCACTGGAAAGGGGGAACAAATTGGAGGAAGAAGATCTTGACGCAGCTGCTCGGGCAACAGATGATGAGTCCAGTAGTGAGTCAGAGGATGAGCATGTTCAGGAGAACGCTGAGGGGATAGACACTGACCCGTGCAACCTCCAGGGAGGCAGTGACATCCGGGTCTCTTTGATCCAACGCTCCTTCAGGCAGCCTACCAAATATGAGCCACCACCACATGCTAGGGCTATAGGCTTCATGCTCAATCCCTGACAGGACCAGGTCCTTGGTCAACAAGATACACTATGTGCCATTTCAATAAAGTTTAAGGAGAAACACGTCCATCATGACATCATGGCTTACCCTGCACCTGCAGAACAAATGAAGCATCCAGAGGCAAGTTGCACAAAAACAAATTTAATTAATTGGTGCCTGGCAAACATTCTACAAATTAACATTGACAGGTATTTTCCATCACTCCAATAATCACTGAACAGAAAAATGGGGGAAACAAATATCACCGGTGATCAGGCCATGTTGTGATTAAGATGCTTTAAGGTTTTGCTTGCGGATGCTACTTCTAGGTGCTCCCCCTCGCTGGCACTGGCATTGGAGACAGCCTGCTCACTCTGTGTCTTGTTGGCCCTGATGACTTTGGCAGGCGTCCTCTGGCCCATGGAGCCTGAGCTGGCCTAACCTGGGAGTGAGAGGCCAGTGCCATGGCTGGCATCTCCCCAGTCCCGGCAGCCTCATCAGATGCCATGGTCACTGGCAGAGGGGCAGAGGAGCTGCTGCCCTCATTCAGAGTACCCTGAGAGCGGCCTGCAGAGACGGCAGGCAGCTCGTGCGCCAATGTGAGGTCACTCTGGACCTCCCTGCTCACTATTGATGGACGGGCACCTAGCTAGGATACTGGATGCCCAATCCATCTCCCACACTGACACTGACCACCTGAGGTCATTGCCTGTGTGAGGGCTTGCAGGTCCAAGCGCATCCCCAGGAACCCCTGATCCAGCTCCTGGAGGAGCCTCTCCATGAGAGTCACCACTCTCTCCATGGAGGAGACATTCAGCTCGGCAATGAGGGTCAATGCAGGGCTTATGCTCAGCAAGGACTCCTCCACAACAGAGACCATGGCATGCACTCCCTCATGTATCTCCGCCAAATCCTCCTGCACACCCTGCTGTATGTCCAGCATCTGCTGCCTCATGGACAACTCCAGAGGCAAATCATCAGCCATCGACTGAGAACTGTCCTGGTCTTCAACTGTCCTCTAACTACTGTGCCCTGGGCACTCTCTGCCTCTGCCTGCACTTCAAGCGAGTGTGAATTGCCCTCACCAATGTGCACCGAGATAGCAGCCAACAATCTAATGCCCACTGAGGTGCTGGTATCTGCACTGGTGCCTGAGAGAGCGGGTGTGACGCAGGTGCACTCTGATCATGTGTCAGGGATGGGCCTTCAGGCTCCTCATCCTGAAGGGCTGGTGCTGAGCCTAAAATGAAGAACAAGGACATGTCATTAGTTGAAGTTGTCAACTGTCACTGTGCATGCCTGGCAGCCTTATGAGACAGAGATCAGGGTGCCCTCATCTTTCCATTATCAATGGGGATTCCAGGTTCGAGGCTCACATCAATATAGAGACTACAGCGGAATGGTTGCAATTACCGACATTCTCATCTCAGTGCACTGCACTCTTACCTCCCTGTGGCACCCCAACCTCAAGCGCATGGCGCCTCTCCAGCTCCAGGGCCTCCTGCTCATAATGAGTGAGGATTAGTAGATTTGGCAGTCCCCCTTCCAGTTCACAACCTCACTGCATTGTTGTGGGATGTTTTCTCCTGAAAGGACAGAGGAGCATTGATTAGTCCACTCTCTACCTGCAGCGCCATTTGCAGCCTGGCCAACCCCACCTTGAGGAAGATCTCGCAGATCTCAGCCGATTCGGGACTCTGGAGCCACAAGGCACTCAGTCCAAGGAGCCAGGGCTCATCCCCTTGCCCAGATGCTGCCTTATTGACATTTGGCACTCAAACTCTAACACCTTTGAGGTCCACGGGGGCGATGGGCAGCTCTTAACTGCTCTGCACAGTGACCCATGCCAACACGGGATTCATCCTTCCCGAACACAACCGATCGTTGAAGTGCTTCCGGCACTGCACCCGTGTGCACCTCACCACGTCATGGCTGCTGACCCTGGATGCCACCAGGCCTTTTTGATGAGAGCGGGGTGGGGGGCCCTCCTCCCATCCATGGGAACAAGGGTTTCTCTCCACGCAGAAGGGCAGCGAGGCACTCATCTGAGAAACGCGGGGATAACTGCCCCACCGACCTGCCCTCCTGCCTGCCATGTCCACCTGCAACGCTCTCCATCACGGCTTCCGCGTCCTTCCATGGCAAGGGCTGCTGAGGCCACATTTGAATTGGCCGCCCGGTTGCCATTGGACCCAGTGGACATTAAGCACCCACCTGCCCCTCCGCGCTCATTCCACAGCTGCGTCTTATGCTGGGCGGGCCTTAATTGGCCTGCGTGCGTAAAATCACAGTTCACTGCCAATCGCAGGTGGCAATCGGCTTCCCGATCACCCCTGCCCACCTCCGCCAATCCCGCACACCAAGGGCAAAATTCTGCCCCAAAGAGTGCAAGCAGGAGGTCCAATCTCTCTAATAAGAAATCCTGCAAGCCTGCTGGGAAACTGAGTTCAGGGAACTCATGTGTCTGCTCTGAAGTTGAAGTAATAGTGAGTTCAGATTGCGGTTTTGGGGTGTCTCAGGAAGAGATACCAGCTGAAGAAAAGCATCTAGTGAATGCTCAGAAGGCTGCCAGAAGAGAACTGTTTGAAACTGAACTAACCCAAGCAAGAAACCTTGGTGTTGAGACAGTGGTAAATCTTCACTGGGGTTTTGTGTCTGCAAGGGTTGCTAGGAAAAAAGTAAGAGTATGAGTTTGAATCATTTTCTGGTGTTTGTATTGAAATCTTTCCAACCTTTTTGTCTGGTGTAAGATAGTTCATTTTTTCTTGTTTAATAAACATTTTATTCTTTGTGTTAAAAGTATATTGGCAGACTTTTGTGAATGTGTTCAGTAACTGGCTTTCATGGTTTCTAAAAAAAAACAAAGTTAGGATCTACCAAGCCAGGTTTCACTCTGGGACCTGACTTGTTCAGTATTAAACATCAGCTGGGATCATAACAAAGTGGGGCTCTTGCCGGATTAAAAATCATTGAATTTCAGTAGAACCTGTGAATCCTTAAAGAAATCAGAATGTGGAGGCACTGAGCATAGGAACAAGATTTGCTGTGAAGCATAGTACACAAGTCAGAATTCAAAAATGGCTTTGACTGTTGCTAAGACTTTACTAAGAGTAGATGTAACAGTAGATTATTTGAAATTCTTAACTAAGACTAAACTCAAAGAGTTAGCAAATAAATTGAAGGCAGAAATAAAAACAGGATTTCATAAGGATGATATGGTCAAAGTAATTACCCAGTGTTTAGATTTAAAAGAAGAGACACCTGAAGTTGGTGTGTCACAGCTAAAGGTAGCAAAAATTCAGTTGCAAATGAAGCAGCTTGGGACAGGAAAGAAAAAAGAGATGGAAAAACTTGAATTGGAAGAAAAAGAGAAAGAAAGAGAAATGAGAAACTTGAATTAGAAAGAAAAGAGAAAGAAAAAGAAAGAGCAAAAGAAATGGAAATGAAAAAGTTTGAACTGGAAAAAGAGGAGAAAGATAAAGCAAGATTGAAAGAACCAGAAATGCAAAAGCTTGAGTTTCAAAGAGAGAAAGAAATCAAACAACATGACTTGGCCAGACTAAAACTTAGAAGAAATAAAGAAAGAGGAGATAGTAGTTCAAAGGATGATCCTGATTCCATTAAGGAATTTGATTTAACCAAAAATCTTGATTTAGTGCTTACATTTTCAGAGCATGGAGTTGAAAGATATTTCATCTCATTTGAAAAGATAACTTAAAGTTGAACAGGCCAAGAGATGCTTGGACCTTAATATTATAAAGTGGCCCGTCAGGTACAGTTATAAATATGTGCACTGGTCTGTCAGAGGAATAGTCTTCAGACTATGAAGCAGTTAAAAGGGCAATACTCAATGCTTATGAACTTGTTCCTGAAGCTTATCAATTAAAGTTTAGAACCATAAGAAAGTAACCTAATCAGACAATTGTAGAATTTACAAGCGAAAAAGAAATGTTATGAGATCAGTGATTTTGATTACTTAAATTAGAAAAAAAAACTCTTGGGAACATGAGGGAAATCATGGATATGGAGAATTTTGAAATAATATTCCAGTAGCAATTAAGATTTATTTAGATGAGCATCAAGTATCAAAGATCTGAAGCAGCAGTTTTGGCTGCTACCTATGATAGCTTACACAGACAGTCACACAGACAGTTACTTGTGGGGAAATAGTCATATGGAAATCCACAAGGAAACTAGAGGAATAGAAAATCTGGGGATGGACGAGTACTAGTTCCAGGGAACAAACACAAGATGCCAATATAATAAAGGAGATAAGCTAGAACCTAAAAGTGATGTATAGAAAATAATATACTTCCATTGTAATAAGGCTGGACATATTTAAGGTAATTGCCTGAAATTAAATGGGAGACCTATTGCAGTAGTAGGAATGTTTAAGGAATCCTCAGAAAGAGCTATTCCAGAAAAGGAAATGGGTATTAAAACTGTAGCAGTGCTACAATGAAACATCATGTTCCCTCAGAACCCACTAGT